>NW_011494670.1:5449043-5449819 GCF_000754665.1 Bison bison bison | reverse complement strand
AATTCATTTAGCCAAGCATTTCAACAGGCTGTCACTGTGGCTCATGGATTGATGGATTGTACAGCTGTTATTGTATGCTTACAAGGGAAATTAGGAGTAATTAATGGGCTGGGGATCAATAGCAGTACTATCTTGTAGGGAACGATTTAATTTTCTTTCTACATTAAGAGGGAAATGCAAAGATTTCACATAGTTTAGAACACATGGATCCGAGTCATAGATATCAGCCGCTGAATTTCTCAGCTTATATAAAAATTTTAACTTTCAGCTTCCAGTTTCTATTTACTTTTTGAAAGGGTGATGAACACAAGCACATGGTGGTGGTTGTTCAGTTGCCCGCTGTGTCTGACTCTTTGCGACCCCATGGACTGCAGCTCACCAGGCCTCCCTGTCCCCCACCATCTCCCGAAGTTTGCCCAAGTTCATGTCCATTGCTTCGGTGATGCCATCCAACCATCTCATCCTCTGATGCCCTCTTCTCCATCTACTCTCAATCTTTCCCAGCATCAGGGACTTTTCCAATGAGCCAGCTGTTCACATCAGATGACCAAAATACTGGAGTTTCAGCTTCAGCATCAGTCCTTCCAATGAGTATTCAGGGTTGATTTCCCTGAAGATTGACTGTTTGATGATCTTGCTGTCAAAGAACTCTCCGGAGTCTTCTCCAGCAACATATTTCGAAGAAATCAATTTTTCAGCACTCCACTGTCTTTACAGTCCAACTCTCACAACTGTTAGTGACCACTGGGATAATCATAGCCTTGGCTATAACAGAC
>NW_011494670.1:5431207-5448943 GCF_000754665.1 Bison bison bison | reverse complement strand
GAAGTCTCTCAGTCGTGTCCGACTCTTTGCGACCCCCTGGACTGCAGCCTACTAGGCTCTTCCGCCCATGGGATTTTCCAGGCAAGAGTACTGGAGTGGGGTGCCATTGCCTTCTCTGACCACCTACCTAAAATTGCAAATATCTTTTCTCTCCACTCCCACACTCCCGAGACCCCTTCTGTACTTAACTAGTACATGGAATAAATTTATCTTCTAACCTACTATCTCATTGGTTATTTCGTTTCTTGCCCTCTCCCCATTAAAACAAATTCTGCAAGCCAGAGATTGTCAGTTGTTTGGTTTATTAACATATCTCCAGCACTTAAGACATAGCTCAACACATAGTAACCACTCAACAAGTATTTGTTGAATGAGTAGAGGAATATGAAACTTGCCAATGATTATGCCTGTTAATGGTGACTGGTGCTAACAGAGCTCGGCGGAATCTCTCTGCAGAGCCTTTCTTCCACTCCATGTGCCCTTTCATTATGTCACGGAAGCCAAAATGGGTAATAACTTCTTCCTTCATCCTTCAAATTAACTTCCATATGAGCTCATATAATCCAACTGATGCTGCCATTTAAAAAATGCTTTTGAAGTAGGCTTTTAAGCAGTTTCTTGATCACACAAGAAAATCATAATGTTACCATATTATCACAGGTGGCTAATGCTTTTGTTTTTCAATTTGTTCATTTTCTTACCAAAATGATATTTGTGTATCTATACTCTGGTTACCTGAATTAGCTATGAATGGTTTCTGGCTCTTTTTAGAATTAAAAATATATTCTCAAAGAGTAGAATATGTCACCATTGTGAGCAAAATGGCTCTCAAAATGTGAACAGATTTTTAAACAGTTAAAAATTTAAACTATTAGATCAAAAATTAAAAGTTAAACAGTTAAAATATTTGTACCAGTGTGACAATGTATTTAAAATATTAAAATTCAGACATTTATAGGTAAAACACAAACTCTGAAGATTGAAAGTTATCAAGAAAAAATCTGCAAAGGAGAAAATACAACTGATTACTGATTAACAAACACAAAGAAAAGCTTTTAAGGTCACAGATAATAGGAAAAACACCACAGATTTGAACAAAACAATTTAACATGTCAAACTTAAAGTTTATTTTAAAAGTCAACCATGAAATGGTAATATTTGGGGATGTGGGCTACTAGATATAAGATAATTCCTTTTGTACTATTTTACAACTTTACTGTAAATCTAAAATTAGCCCAAAGTTTATAAAGAGAATAGATGAATCTGTTCTGTCTCTATCCCTTCAATGATTTACTCTCAGTTACTACACTGTTGTAATAAGTCTTTATGTGGTATCTGCTTTCTTCTTTGCAGTTGTCTCAGTGTTCTTCACCCTTTCCCATATACAGTGCAAAATCAGCTGGTCAGTGTAAAATCATTGTTGGGATTTTCCACTAGAATTGCATTGAACTTACAGGTCAATTTGGGGAGAATGAACTGACAGATAGGAGATGTGTATGTCTTCCTCTATCAATGCTCCTTGAGCTGCTCTCCCAGGTCCTGCATGTGGAATAAAACTGAATCTGATCAGAGCTTGCATCCATTGCTCAGTTGCTTCAGTCATGTCCAGCTCTTTGTGACCCTTCAGGCTATACCCCGCCAGGCTCCTCAGTCCATGTTACTCTCCAGGTAAGAATACTGGAGTGGGTTGCCATTTTCCCCTCCAGGGGATCTTCCCAACCCAGAGATGGAACCCAGATCTCCTGCATTGCTGGCAGATTCTTTACCACTGAGCCACTGGGGAAGCCTGATCAGAGCTTAGATCTCTCCAGATTTACTGGCTCGTCTGATGGGTATATTTTTCCACTTGGATTATTCCCTTCTGATAAAATTTTAATCTGGTATAGAAAATAAAGCATATTCTTTCTGTTTTCTAAATTAAGTCCTGTTTTAGCAGATATGTGTATCATGGTTTAGAGTAAATAGATGACCCTACTTATACCACCTTAGGAGTAGAGGATGCCGATTAATTCCAAAGCAGTAGTCAACAGCAGAAATCTAGCTCAAAATAGCTCAAGTGTTTAATAGAAAAGGGAATCTACTCACACAACAAACATTCAGACAGCTAAATACAAGGCTCGAAGAACACATCAGTTCTCTAGATCTCATGTCCAATTGTCTCTGTACTTGGCCTCATTCTCCCCTCAGGCCACAAATGAACCTAACCTGAATTATTTTTACAACTCTCCATTCCAAAGAAAGCTTCACAAGTTAAAATGATCTGCTTTGTCTTTCTGGGCATTTAAGTTCAGGGCCGCTTCTAGATGCTAAGTCCTCCCTATATAACGTGGGCAAAAGGAATTATTTACATAAGACAATCTAACTCACTAGAGTTGGGTTCCCCACTGGAATAAAGGCCTCACAGTAACAAGGTGTGTTTTATAGGTCATAGAGATATGCTGCTGCTGCTGCTAAGTCACTTCAGTCATGTCCGACTCTGTGCAATGCCATAGACGGCAGCCCACCAGGGTCCCCCATCCCTGGGATTCTCCAGGCAAGAACACTGGAGTGGGTTGCCATTTCCTTCTCCAATGCATGAAAGTGAAAAGTGAAAGGGAAGTCTCTCAGTCGTGTCCGACTCTTTGAGACCCCCTGGACTGCAGCCTACCAGGCTCCTCCGTCCATGGGATTTTCCAGGCAAGAGTACTGGAGTGGGGTGCCATTGCCTTCTCTGAGACATATGCTAGGTTCCATATATACAGAGATATATCAATGCACATGTTCATGTGTGTGTGCTAAGTCACTTCAGTCATGTTCGATTCTTTGCAACTCTATGAACTGGGGCCTGCAAGGCTCCTCTGTCCATGGGATTCTTCAGGCAAGAATACTGGAGTGGGTTGCCATGCCTTCCTCCAGGGGATCTTCCCAACCCAAGGACTGAACCCACATCTCTTACATCTCTTGCATTGGTAGGCGAGTTCTTTACAACTAGTGCCACCTGGGAAGCCCTGAAGGTTTCCTAAACTCCAAATGCTAATGTTGAAACACCTTGTATGCATGGATGTACTTGGAGGTATCTTGCCTTTAACAAGAATTTCATGACTATCAAAGAGCCGTAAAAGAGGTGGACACAGATCTCAATGCTTTGCCACCAAGACAAAATTCCAAAGAATCAATACTTATGGGGGTGTAGGGAGTGGGAGTCTCTAGTTTTATTTAAAATTCAGGGTGTGGTGGACATGATGATGTTGCCCAGGTTCCTCCTCAAGGAAAGACTTACTGATCCAGTCACTGAGCATATTATCATTAGACAACCTCCAGCTGTCAGCTCCTTCTGAAATTGTGCCAGCTGCAGAGAGTGGCCTCATTCAGGGTCATACCCTTGGTGGTAGGAGGGCATGGCCCACACAGAATAACTGATAAAGGTCAGGGGAGAAAGCCTTAGCCATTTCAGACCAAGAATAAGCACTCTAGGATCACTTCTGCTCCAGAGTGACTCAGTGGGGTCAGATGAGGCTGTTCAGCCTGCATCACAGCTGACTTTTCCTTCGCCTTCCACTGGTGTTGTTCACAGGTGCTCCATAATAAACATTCTGCACACTATCCCATCTCAGAGTCTGCTTTCCAGACAGTCTAACCTGCAACAGTGGCCTTTCTATTGTTGTTTTTCAGTTGCCCAGTTGTCTCCAACTCTTTGCGACCCCATGGACTGTAGCAGGTCAGGCCTCTCTGACCCTCACCATCTCCCGAAGTTTGCCCAAGTTCATATCCATTGCATCAGTGATGCCATCCAGCCATTGCATCCTCTGATGCCCTCTTCTCCTTCTACCCTCAATCTTTCCCAGCATCAGGGACTTTTTCCAGTGAGTCAGCTGTTCACATCAGATGACCAAAATACTGGAGTTTCAGCTTCAGCATCAGTCCTTCCAATGAGTATTCAGGGTTGATTTCCCTGAAGATTGACTGTTTGATGATCTTGCTGTCAAAGAACTCTCCGGAGTCTTCTCCAGCAACATATTTCGAAGAAATCAATTTTTCAGCACTCCACTGTCTTTACAGTCCAACTCTCACAACTGTTAGTGACCACTGGGATAATCATAGCCTTGGCTATAACAGACCTTTATCGGCAGAGTAATATATCTGCTTTTCAACACACTGTCTAGGTTTATCACAGCTTTCCTGCCAAGAAGCAAATGTCTTCTGATTCATGGCTGTAGTCACCATTCGCAGAGATTTTAGAGCCCAAGAAAAGGAAACCTGCCACTACTTCCACCTTTCCCCCTTTATTTGCCATGAAGTAATGGGGCAGGATGTGATGATCTAAGTTTTTTTAATATTTAGTTTTAAGTCGGCTCTTTCACTCTCCTCCTTCACCCTCAAGAAACCCATTAGTTTCTTTTTGCTTTGCTGTTAGAGTGGTATCCTCCGCATATCTGAGGTTGTTGATGTTTCTCCCACCTATTGTGATTCCAGCCCAGCATTTCTCATATAGATTGAACAAACAGGGTAACAGACAGCCCTGTCACACTCCTTTCTCAATCTTGAACCAATCAGTTGTCCCATACAGAATTCTAACTGTTGCTTCTTGATCAGCATACACGTTTCTCAAGAGACAGGTAAGATGGTCTGGTATTCCCATCTTTTAAAGAGCTTTCCACAGCTTATTATGGTCCACTCAGCCTAAGACTCTTGCACTCATCTCCCATGCTAGTAGTGTCATGCTTAAAATCTTGCATGCTAGGCTTCAGCATTTTGTGAATCAACAACTTCCAGATGTCCCAGCTGGATTTAGGAAAGGAAGAGGAACCAAATATCAAATTACCAACATTTGCTGGATCATAGAATAAGCTAGGGAATTCAGAAAACATCTACCTCTGTTTTATAGACTATACCAAAGCCTTTGACTGTGTAGTCTTTCTATTATAAAAGTATATAATAGTATATTCTTGAAAAGCCACATATTCTGCAAAAATTGTGCTTGAAAAATTACCAGCCTTTTGGAAAGTATAGGGCTAGATGGAAAGTATTAAAAATGTTAGTATATAAGTTGAGCTTCCCTGGTGGCCCAGACAGTAAAGCGTCTGCCCGCAATGCGGGAGACCTGGGTTCAATCCCTGGGTCAGGAAGATCCCATGGAGAAGGAAATGGCAACCCACTCCAACACACACATACACAAAAACCAATAAAAACTGTAAGAAAATACTAACCAGTTAAATCTCCAATCACAGTCAGTAGACCCCAGTGGCCTTAAACCCCAGCTCAGGCTTCCTCCATCAGTACGTGCACCCCTAACAGCATTTGCTTCTGGCAGAGGCCAACTTCATCAAAATTAAAATGAAAGGGTAGCTTTCATCGGTCACCTTTTTTTAACTTAGGGGAGAATACATCTTTCACAGATTCTTTATCTGCACTCATAGCCTCACCAGATAGCTTAACAATATGGAAACTGGAGGCAGTTCAGCCACTATTTGACTAAAAGAAGACACTCTTACAAGATGTTTAATTTGGGGTTTTTTTTTTTTTCAGTTAAGGTTTCATATATTGTTACGGTTTTTTCTTGAATTGTGAAAAAACTTGCCTCAATCACTTCAAAACACTAATAAGATGGAAGATTTCATGTAGGAACCAAAGGAGTTTCTGTGTTATACTGACATCAATCCCTGACTCATTTCAAATTCAGGGCTAGAAAGAGATAGATTGTGTCAGATTTCGAAAAAGGAGACTCTAATTATGTATTATTCTATTAAAATTGTAAATGTATCTAAATGAGAGGCATTCTGGAGAAAGGGAAACTAAACATGAGAGATACTTTGGTATAAAATAAGAGTAATAAAACAGACATGCAACATGATTTTTTTCAACTTCCCCTGCCTCTTTGGACATTAATCCCTGTAATAAGATCTGTTCTTCACTGTGCATTTGTTACTTGTAGGTTTACTGATCTGCCACCAGTTGAGTCAGTCTTACCCACTGTTCTTGCATTTTCAGTTCATTTGGTGGAAAAGTTACCAGGCAGAGTGAGGACTCCATTCTCTTAGGCTTCCCAAAGTTACTTCTACATCCCACATTGCTGAACATGATTAAAGGCAGTTTAGTACAATATAAATAACCTTGATTTGATATCAAAAGACTTGGATTCTATTCCTAGTTCTGCCCCCCAACAATGTGGCTTCAAAGGTGGAATAAGTAATGGATATAAAATTAGCAAGGTTGATGGGTGCAACTTTCTGTGCTCCCCTGATCACCTACCACCCTTACTTCTAAAACACCAACCTCACCAAATTGCTTCCAATTTTGACTTCTACAGCTTGTTTCCACACTTACTTCCCTAGCACTTAACTGAAAGACAAAGTTAAAAACTGTGGACGTATGCAGTAGGGACCAACCAGATGTGGACAAAAAGATGCGTGTACCTGCCTTGTGTTTCAATTGAAATGGTTCTGACAGCCAGGCTCAGAAGCAGGGAACAACGTGCCAATGCTGGCTGACTTACAGTGGCTACGGTCAGTTTTGGAAAGGATGATGGTGAGGCTGTTCTACTCTGGTGATCAGTTTATTAGGTTTGAGATGCCTGTGAGAATTGAGCTGTTGGTGGAAAGTTTGTAAAAAACAACATCCTTGCTGAGTCTTGACATCTAAATAGTTTACAGTGAAAATTCTTAAGTTGATTTGGATTTAGCATTTTTGTTGTCTCTTGCTTATATAAGTTTATATTTTGAATTTCTTTTCCTCAGATAATTTTTCCTCTCCTAAGAGGAAAGAGATTTTTGTTTTAGATAGGAGACATAGTAAACAGAGTCCTGAATTAGCACTGCCTGTCTCATTGATAGATGTTGCAGAAAGTGAATCTACACGAAAAAAGTCACTAATGAAATAGCAACATGATATTACACATGCACACTCTCCTGTTTGTGACAATGGATGTATGCATGAACTTAGTCCACAGAGTCAGATATGTGGAGAATGTAATAAATTTTCTGTAACTGGACTTAAGATCATCATTCTTAGTAATGGACATGTAGTCTCCATTTAAAGACTATTTCATTCTTTCACCTGTAGTAGGGGAACTTATGGAGAAGGCAATGGCACCCCACGCTAAGACTGAGCGACTTCACTTTCACTTTTCACTTTCATGCATTGGAGAAGAAAATGGCAACTCACTCCAGCGTTCTTGCCTGGAGAATCCCATGGACGGGGGAGCCTGGTGGGCTGCCGTCTATGGGGTCCCACAGAGTCGGACACGACTGAAGCGACTTAGCAGCAGCAGCAGGGGAACTTACATTAATGTCACCAACCTTTCCAGTTGGTCCTCTACAAGGGTCCTTCTGTGCAGTATCACTCAAGCAAGTGAAACAAAAGTTTGGTTCAGGAGCAAAGGAAAGTTTGATAAAAGACTGGAGAGGTAGGGACAGCCTTGAGCTCCAGAGTACACACTCGCCCAGAGAAAGGCCCTTGGGGTCTACTTTATAAAGCAGGGATCCCATCAGTGAGGAAGGAAAAGATGGGGTTCTCATGGGGCTGGCGCAGCTGTGCTGCTCAGGCTGTAGGTCGCAGTGTGGTTACAGCGTCTCTGTACAAGGCCGGCTGCTGCCATCTTGAATCTGCACTTGCCCTGCGAGCTATGTGGGGCACAGCGGCCATTTTACAGGAGGAACCCTGATCTGAAGGGCTGGGTTTGAGGCCGCTACACATGGCTCCCTATGAGCAAGTGAAACTAGACTAAGTGCAAAGGAAAGAAAAAAGTTAGACTTTATCACCCAGATTTCATTTTTATTTCTCAGGATTTGTTAATGGGCTTTGCTGGTGACACTGATGTATTGGAGGGTGGAATCTGGTGTGTGTTGCCGGATGTCCAACTGACTTCTGTAGTGACTGAGGATAATTATAAATACATTAGAAACATTTGAAATGAAATGTCACAGGCACAGACAATCAAAATGGATGCCTGTAGTAACTGATTAATACAAATGAACTGCATGTACTGATGCCCTTGCCTTTTTGGTCTTCAACTATTGGTTCACCCAAGCACATCATTTTGTCCCCATAGAAGATTCTTTGCCATGCTCAAGTGCTTCATGGGAGCAGTAAATGTATTATACTATACCCATCTCACTTTTGGCCATAGAAAATGTCTTCTTTACTACTCCTTGGAATTTTGGGCCTTGCATCTTCATGAATTCTACTCAAGAATTGGAGGAGGAGGCTTGGTGTCAGAGAGTTACCCTGCTCTTTCTTTCCCCTTCCTTGACAGGGTTTGAGTTGGATTTGGACCAGGTTAGAGGCAGGGATCAGGTACCTGAAATAGGGCAAAGATAATTTTTAGAAATCCTCAATTTCTAACTTTGTTTCACATTAAGTTCTTTCTAAAGAATCTTCAATAGTTAACATCATAGCCTGCTGTTGCTGCTGCTGCTAAGTTGCTTCAGTCGTGTCCGACTCTGTGCGACCCCATAGACTGCAGCCCACCAGGCTCCCCCGTCCCTGGGATTGGCCAGGCAAGAACACTGGAGTGGGTTGCCATTGCCTTCTCCAATGCATGAAAGTGAAAAGTGAAAGGGAAGTCACTCAGTCGTGTCCTACCCTCAGTGACCCCATCGACTGCAGCCTTCCTGGCTCCTGCATCCATGGGGTTTTCCAGGCAAGAGTACTGGAGTGGGGTGCCATTGCCTTCTCTGTGTGTAGCCTAGCTCTTCATATATATTCAAATATACCCAAAATTTTGTCTAGGACAAAAATTTTATGGTTTGAGTCCTTCACGGTTCTTTGCCTTGACTTTTAGCAAACAAGGGTCATTTTTCTGTTCTGTTTCCCACCTACTGAGATGACAAATGTTGTCCATTAAACAGAATAAATGTTCATAGCGTAATAAAAAAAAAAAACTCATAGTGGTAAAACTAATCAGCTACTGCATACCAATCCACCATATCAGCTTCAAGCATCTGATCCATCCGTCAAGTCTCTACATCTCATGCATGGCAACAGGCTTCCTCCTCGAAAGCCCACCCAGCCTTTGGGTCACTCTATTAGGAAGTTATTTGTTGTAATGGTCTGAAATCTGTCTGTATATAACTTTCCAAATTATTTAGGAGAAACCAACCAGTCATTTTGGTATTATCGCTTTTCTCTAGATCTCTCTTCAGATAATCAGTTCTGTTCACCACTTTAATGACCCGAGGGCATATCCCAACACCAGCACAGAGATGAAAAATTGACTTTTTGGAACCACACTGTTTTGTGTGGCTTTTCTACCATCTAAATTCCTGCTCCAGATCTCTGCTTCCTGATTAGCAATATGGGTGATCAGCTGTTTATCAGTATTCCTTATTGTCCAGTGAAACGAATTCTAAGCCCAGTTGGCCTGTGTGTAAGGGAGATAATGTATCCATCACTGGAATTCAAAAGCTCCACAGGTCATTCATATGAGGCTTTATAACGCTCTGCTTATTCTGGCTTTGTATGTGAGCCTCAGTTCACAGTTCACAGTGTTCTGCCTCTGTGCTTTCTCCATATTGGGACTTTGGTCATTTTTCAGTTTCTCTTCAGACCATGCTTCCTCTTGACTTACACAGCCTTTGCTTTGCTGTGACTTCTCTCAGAATAGATGCTGTTGTTCTTTTTTTTTTCCTATTTATCCAGTACTACTCTCCTTCAGCATTTCAAATGATACATCCTTGAGTAAATGTCCCCAAATTCCCTAACAAGGTTCCTTGTTTGTCTTTTTTCAGAGTGATTGCTTTATACTTGTTTGTATAATTATTGATTTCCCCCATTCTACCCTCAGGGTTATCATTCAGCTGGCAAATGGCAGGAGCTGCAAAATAGTTCCTGAATGAATAAACAAAAAGTTCATACCTATATGTGAAACTAAACCTGAGGCCCCTGACTCGGTATGTCTTTCTTCACTCTCTCTTTTTATCTCTAAATGTTTCCTTTCCCTCTTTGCAGTGCCTGTTTCGCTGGAAAAATGAAATGGAATAGAATGTAATAGATGGGTAAATGTGTGTAGTTTTTTTTCCATAAGGCTAATCACATGCTATGGTGATGATTATCCTAAGGAGTCACCCAGACCTTACTCAATGGGCAACGTGAATCTATAGGTAAACAGTTTTTCCCAGGGTTTGAGTTGAATATTACAAAGAGGTTGGAAAAAGAAAATGGTGGGAAAAAAATTTCCAAATGTCATTTACTTTGCTTTGTGTTATTTACAGTGTATCTTGTTAAGAATTCTGCCTATTAAAGGGTGAAATGGCAGAATCCTCTCATAGTTGATATAATGAAACTCTACTCTTTTTCATATTTCCTATCCAAAATGTAACATGTCTTTGGATGTCATTATAAATCCTTTGACATATAATTTCCCTTCAGATGTAGCCCACCAGGTTACACAAAATATTACTGAAATATTTCATTTTTCATGGAAATCGGATATGTTAATTTGAACATTTAAAGTAGTCCTAAACAAATTCTTGATTACATTTTTATAACTAGTAATGTTTTCTCCATATGATTTCTTTCCAACAGCAGTTTTAGAAACCTACCAGGCACAATATTCAGGCAATATTATTCTGACCATTTGTTTCTTTAGAAAGATGATATTAGACATTTTGTTGGCATGATTTTGAATGATAATCTTGTATATTGGTCACACAAAAAATTAAGCCTGATAAGTGATGGCAATTTGAATATGAACAGTTTACTGTCAAGCCAATCCAAGCTTCATTTTCTACAGTTATAATTAAAGTTGATAAACTCAGGAATAAGATATACGTTTACAGGAAGACAATCCACTCCAGTACTCTTGCCTGGAAAATCCCACTGACAGAGGAGTGTTGTAGGCTACGGTTCATGGGGTAGCAAAGAGTCGGACATGACAGAGCGACTTCACCTTCACTTCACTTTCACTTTACAGGAAGATGGCTTCAAGAAAGTTAAAAGTAGCTTATTTGGAACTGAGTAACAAAAAATGAGGCAGATATTTTATGTAAGATGCAGACATGCAGATCAGTTGCATTATCGAGAATCCATACAAGGTTAGATACAGAAGACTCTTCTGCAAATAATTCAACTACACAAAAAAAGAGTTAAAGACATAAAATAACCACCTAAAGCACTGGTCACTTTATTTTTCTTTCCAGTACTGTTCATCTGGGGGAAAGACTTCTTTGGTTTATATTTATGCTTAGCAAAAAATTTATTAAACTTTCATAAAGAAGATATGGCAATTTGATCAGTGATGAGACACTGTTGAAGGTAAGATAGTTTGATTTCAAAATATTGTTACTTGGATTTTTCCCAAAGTAATCTATAAAGGTAGTCTGTAATCCAGCCATGAATTTGGGGGACTTAACTGCACTGCATCATTTTGAAATCCATCCTCCAATTTAATATGAGATGGGCTAAGAAAGGTGAGCAAAGTTATAACCAGTAGAAGGAAAGTGTGTTTTTGGAAGTAAGGGAAAACAGGGAGCTGGAGAGTAGACAGAGAATCAAGATAGTTGCATTGGAAATGCAATACCTACATAAGCTCTAAATTGCTTTCTCTCTAGGCAACCCCCCGAGTCCCTGTTGTGAAAAATGTGAAATTCGTGCAGTACCATTGAATGTCCAACATAATTAACATAACATGGATAATGCAGTGACCTCTTGGTGTAAAATAATTGGTGTCTATACAAATGAAAATTAGTAGCTCTCTACACTGCCCTCTGTTCTGATTCAAGTTAGGAAATGTATATTTTTCTATGTAGGCTAAGACTATCCATTAAATACACACTCTCAGCTTGTTTCCTAATTTGAAAATTATTCAGTATTTTCCAACTACATTCTTCTAGGCAGAAATATATTTCAACAAAGCTAGTGTGATAACAGCTAGCATACCTTTTTATACTGACTGAAGAAATTAAAATGCTAAGGTCACATCAAGTAATTAAAAATGTGTGATTTATTTTGGATCATGAAACATTAAAATGCAGATATTATAGCAGAAAATCAATTATTTTTCTCTGATTTATTAGGATTTTTTAGGATGAACTTTTGACTGAAGAAGTCATGAGGAAAACCAAACCAATGGTCATGTAGCTCAAAGAAAAAGTTCCTAACCAAATCTAGATTACATGAACTAGGACTCAAAGTGATTATGCACAAGTATATTATTCTCAACTGAGTGAAAACCAAGGTTTTTTCCTTTATTTATGTAATTGATGTACAATATTATGTTAATTTCAGATGTGAAATTGCTGTGTACATTTGCATACATTACAAAATGATCACCACAAGTCTAGTAAACATCTATTCCATATGAAATTGTTACAGTATTATTGACCACATTCCTTGTTACATTAATAATTGCATCCTCATGGCTTATCTATTTTATAACTGAAGGTCTGTGCCTCTTAATCTCCTTCACCTATTTCTCCCAAACCCCCACCGCCCTCCCCTCTGGGAAGAACCTATTTGTTCTCTGTATCTGTGAGTCTGTTTGTTTGTTTTGTTTTTTAGATTCTGCTTAAGTGAAATCACATGGTATTTGTCTTTGACTTATTTCACTTAGTATAAAACCCCCTTGATCTACCATGTTGTCACAAATGGCAAGATTTCTTTTCTTAATGGCTGGGAAATACTCCACTGTACTACGGATCCTTGAACAATATGGGTTAGAACAGTGCAAATCCGCTTATACACTTTTTTCACTGCTAAACCCATACTTCAGTACTACACAATCTATGGTTAACTAAATATGTGGATATAGAACCAAGAATCAGATCAGATCAGATCAAATGCTCAGTCATGTCCGACTCTTTGCGACCCCATGAATCGCAGCAGGCCAGGCCTCCCTGTCCATCACCAACTCCCGGAGTTCACTCAGACTCACGTCCATCGAGTCAGTGATGCCATCCAGCCATCTCATCCTCTGTCGTCCCCTTCTTTTCCTGCCCCCAATCCCTCCCAGCATCAAAGTCTTTTCCAATGAGTCAACTCTTCACATGAGGTGACCAAAGTCCTGGAGTTTCAGCTTTAGCATCATTCCTTTCAAAGAACTCCCAGGGCTGATCTCCCTCAGAATGGACTGGTTGGGTCTCCCTGCAGTCCAAGGGACTCTCAAGAGTCTTCTCTAACACCACAGTTCAAAAGCATCAATTCTTCGGCACTCAGCCTTCTTCACAGTCCAACTCTCACATCCATACATGACCACAGGAAAAATCATAGCCTTGACTAGACAAACCTTTGTTGGCAAAGCAATGTCTCTGCTTTTGAATATGCTATCCAGGTTGGTCACTTTCCTTCCAAGGAGCAAGCGTCTTTTAACCTCATGGCTGCAGTCACCATCTGCAGTGGCTTTGGAGCCCAGAAAAATAAAGTCTGTTTCCACTGTTTCCCCATCTATTTCCCATAAAGTGATGGGACCACATGCCATGATCTTCGTTTTCTGAATGTTGAGCTTTAAGCCAACTTTTCAACTCTCCACTTTCACTTTCATCAAGAGGCTTTTGAGTTCCTCTTCACTTTCTGCCATAAGGGTGGTGTCATCTGCATATCTGAGGTTATTGATATTTCCCCCAGCAATCTTGATTCCAGCTTGTGTTTCTTCCAGTCCAGCATTTCTCATGATGTACTCTGCATATAAGTTAAATAAACAGGGTGACAATATACAGCCTTGACGAACTCCTTTTCCTATTTGGAACCAGTCTGTTGTTTCATGTCCAGTTCTAACTGTTGCTTCCTGAGCTGCATACAAATTTCTCAAGAGGCAGATCAGGTGGTCTGGTATTCCCATCTCTTTCAGAATTTTCCACAGTTTATTGTGATCCACACAGTCAAAGGCTTTGGCATAGTCAATAAAGCAGAAATAGATGCTTTTCTGCAACTCTTTTGCTTTTTCCACGATCCAGCGGATGTTGGCAATTTGATCTCTGGTTCCTCTGCCCTTTCTAAAACCAGTTTGAACATCAGGAAGTTCACGGTTCACATACTGAGGGACAACTGAAGTTAGGGTCAGCACCCTTAACCCTCATGTTGTTCTAGGATCAGCTGTGTATGTGTATGTGTGTATGTATGTATATGTATATATTATACGTACACAAATTTTTTTTTAATATCAATGGACACAGGTTGCTTGCTTATCTTAGTTATTGTTAATAACACAGTAATGAACATTGGGGTGTACATATCTTTTCAAATGAGTTTTTTATTGTAAGCAAACATACAGAATTGAATGCTGAATCATATAGTATTTTTAATTTTTGTGGAACCTCTATACTGTTTCTCATAGTGGCTGTACTAATTTACAATCCCACCAACAGTGCATGAGGGTTCCCTTTTCTACACATTCCCTTTGTTTCATTTTTTTCAGCCACTTCTTTAGAAGGCAGGAGCAGCAGCCACCACCCCAGGTAGGGCTGGATATTCCTTAAATGTATGCGCTGAAATGAAGTTGCATCTACATTTATCTAACCACAGCCCCCACTGAGCCTACTGCCCAGTGAATTCTCCAGATAGAAAGATAAGTCCATGAGGCTCTTTGCTGCTAGGAGAGTAGAATTGACGAAATGGGCAGAAACAGAAAGAGATATTCATTCATTTGTTTAATTCATAAAATATCTATTGTAGACCCCTTGTCTGTTGTACTCAGAGAGACTACAGAGATAAGAGGAAATAAAACCAGACGTGGACCATGACTTCTTTGAGTTTCCGTGCCAGTAGGAGTTATTAACCAAATAAATTACCTTAGGAATATAAAACCGCAAGTCTTGAGAAGCACCGCGAAAGAAAGCAAGGACAATTCAACTTAGCATTTTACAAGCAATGGTAATTCAATTATTCAGTGAATGTGAAGGGTTTTCATTACTCTTTCAGAATAGCTTTTGAGATCTTGGAAGGGGGCTATGTCATTGCCTTTCCTTGTTTCTTTGAAGGATGTGTGGTTGAATTGCTGTAAAAGTACAAGGAGGTGAAATTATGTAGATTTACTATTAATGTTATCTGGAAGAAAATAAAATTCTCTGGAAATAAATATTTTAATTTTATTTTAAATGAATCAGTCACTACTTGTGCTGGCACAGCATAAATTGTCAAACCTTGGAATCAGATTGGATACCATATTTTATGTTTCCATATTGATTTTCACATAGCAACTTGTTTTTGGTTCAACTTTTATTTCTAGATAATTGTAGATTCACATGCAGTTGTAAGGGAAAAAAATGCAACTTTTTCTGTACCATTACTCAGTTTCCTTAATGGTAACATCTTGTACAACTGTAGTGTAATATCACACCAAGACACTGACACTGACAAAGTCAAGGTACAGAATGTTTGCCTGACCACAGGATTGCTCACCTTGCACTTTCATAGCCCCATCTTCTTTCGTCCCCCCTCCATCCCCCCAAACTCTGGTGACCACTAACATTCATTTCTTTAAATTTGGTATTTCAAGACTAATACAAATGAAACCATGTATGTAACACTTTTGAGCTGGCTTTTTAAGCTCAGCATAATTCTCTGGAGATGCATTCAGATTGTTGTGTGTGTCAATAGTTTTCTTTGTATTGCTGAGGACTATCCTGGTGGCTCAGTGATAAAGAATCTGCCTGCAACACAGAAGACCCAGGTTCGATCCCTGGGTCAGGAAGATCTCCTGGCAAAGGAAATGACAACCCACTCCAGTATTCTTGCCTGGGAAATCCCATGGACAGAGGAACCTGGCGGGCTACAGTCCATAGGGTTGCAAAGAGTCAGACAGTACAGAAGAGACTGAGCACATACATTCTGGTGTATGGATATATTACAGTTTGTTTAACCATCTGAGTTGTTTCTGATTCTTAAAGATTATGTAGTAAAGCTGCTAGCTATAAACATTTACATACAGTTCTAGGATAAATGAGCTTCCCTGGTGGCTCAGAGGTTAAAGCGTCTGCCTGCAATGCAGGAGACCTGGGTTCGGTCCCTGGGTCGGGAAGATCCCCTGGAGAAGGAAATGGCAACCCACGCTAGTATTCTTGCCTGGAGAATCCCATGGATGGAGGAGCCTGGTGGGGTACAGTCCACGGGGTCACAAAGAGTCTGACACGACTGAGAGACTTCATTCACTTCTAGGATAAATATCCAAAAGCGATTGTTGGTTCATACAGTAATTGTCTTAGTTTTTTTTTTTTAAAGAATTGCCATATTGTTTTCCAGAGTAGCTGTTCCATTTTACATTCCTCCAGCAAGATGAATAATCCAGTTTTCCCACATTCTCACCAGTTTGTAGTTCACCACTATTTTTTATTAAGCCATTCTGCTATGTAGTAATATTATATTTTTTCCCTTTTCTAATGGACTACATTTATTAATTTATTTAAGACAATTAGCATATTAGTTCTCCAGCCAAGGGATTTATAAAACATTGCACCAAAAGGAGAAAACAGGCAGTGAAAACCAGCACCTCCTGACACGCCCCAGCCCAGTCCCCTGGGCGCATGCCTCTCCCCAGAGCCCAGGAGGAACAAGGCTCCATCCTTCGGTCTCCCATCTTCCCGGGGCTGTGCCCGAGAGGCTGCTCCAGACTTGGACACTGAGGTCTGCACACGGTCTACAGCAGGTCTAGGGCACGGAGGGAGTGGCGTAGCCCTGGTAAGGACCGAGCCCGGCACCATGAATAAGTTAAATAACAAAGCCCTAAAATCACTAGCAACAGCATCACTGTGGCCCACCAGAGGCGGAAGAGACTGAAATGTAGTGCTTGGAATACAGAGGAGACCCAATCCTTATCACCCACCAGGAAAATACAAAGCAATGTCAGTTACTGCTTTAAGGGACAAAGCAATAGCTCTATGAGAGGACTGTCTTCCTTATAGTTTTGCATTTCCCTAATGGTTAATGGTTTAACATTCTTTCATGTGCTTGTCATCTGTATATCCTATTTAGTGGAATGTCTTCTGCCTATTTTCCAACTGGATTTTTTTTTCTTTTTTAATTTTATTTCATTTTTAAACTTTACAATATTGTATTAGTTTTGCCAAATATCGAAATGAAACCACCACAGGTATACATGTGTTCCCCATCCTGAACGCTCCTCCCTCTTCCCTCCCCATACCATTCCTCTGGGTCGTCTCAGTGCAGCAGCCCCAAGCATCCAGTATCATGCATCGAATCTGGACGGGCAACTCGTTTCATACATGATATTACACGTTTCAATGCCATTCTCCCAAATCTTCCCACCCTCTCCCTCTCCCACAGAGTCCATAAGACTGTTCTATACATCAGTGTCTCTTTTGCTGTCTCGTACACAGGGTTATTGTTACCATCTTTCTAAATTCCATATATATGCGTTAGTATACTGTATTGGTGTTTTTCTTTCTGGCTTACTTCACTCTGTATAATAGACTCCAGTTTCATCCACCTCATTAGAACTGATTCAAATGTATTCTTTTTAATGGCTGAGTAATACTCCATTGTGTATATGTACCATGGCTTTCTTATCCATTCATCTGCTGATGGACATCTAGGTTGCTTCCATGTCGTGGCTATTATAAGCTGTGCTGCGATAAACATTCGGGCACACGTGTCTCTTTCCCTTCTGGTTTCCTCAGTGTGTATGCCCAGCAGTGGGATTGCTGGATCATAAGGCAGTTCTATTTCCAGTTTTTTAAGGAATCTCCACACTGTTCTCCATAGTGGCTGTACTAGTTTGCATTCCCACCAACAGTGTAAGAGGGTTCCCTTTTCTCCACACCCTCTCCAGCATTTATTGCTTATAGACTTTTGGATCGCAGCCATTCTGAC
>NW_011494670.1:5427828-5431107 GCF_000754665.1 Bison bison bison | reverse complement strand
CCAAACATCAAAATGAATCCATCACAGGTATACATGTGCTCCCCCTCCCGAACCCTCCTCCCTCCTCCCTCCCCATACCATCCCTCCAGGTCGTCCCAGTGCACCAGCCCCAAGCATCCAGTATCGTGTATTGAACGAGATGCCAGTCCAGTTTCTGGTCTTACATTTAGATCTTTAATCCATTTTGAGTTTATTTTTGTGTATGGTGTTAGAAAGTGTTCTAGTTTCATTCTTTTACAAGTGGTTGACCAGATTTCCCAGCACCACTTGTTAAAGAGATTGTCTTTAATCCATTGTATATTCTTGCCTCCTTTGTCAAAGATAAGGTGTCCATATGTGCGTGGATTTATCTCTGGGCTTTCTATTTTGTTCCATTGATCTATATTTCTGTCTTTGTGCCAGTACCATACTGTCTTGATAACTGTGGCTTTGTAGTAGAGCCTGAAGTCAGGTAGTAAAAAAAATTTATTCCTCCAGTTCCATTCTTCTTTCTCAAGATAGGATTTTTTTTTAATAGTTGAATTTTGATCATTCTTTATATATTCTAGATACTCATCTTTTGTCATGTGTGTTTTACAAACACTTTGTAGACTATTTCTTTTTAATAGGATCTTTCATAGTCCAAAGTTTTTAATTAGATAAAACTAATTTATCAATTTTTCCTTTTATGATCAGTACTTTTGGTGTCATTGAAGAATTCTTTGACTAACTCTAGAGCCTAAACATTTTCTCCTATGATTTTTTTTTTCTAATGGCTTATAGTATTTAACATTTAAGTCTCATCTGTTTTGAATTAATTTTACGTATAATGAGATTTGAGTCAAAGTTCATCTTTGTGCCTACAGGTGTCTGTTTGCTCTGGCATGTTTAATTGAAATGGCTGTGTTTCCTGTACTAACTTGCTTTTACAACTTTGTCAAAAAAATAGTTGGATATATTTTGGGTTCCCTATACGTGAGTCTGTTTTGAGTAACCTATATGTCTTAAAATTAAGTAAACTGATTATAATCCCTTTATCTTTTCCAAAATTGTTCCAAATATATTAATAGCTACAGAAATATTTAATTTTGTATAAATTTTAGAATATATTTTTATATCTAAAAATATTGCAGAGGTCTTTATTTTCCTCATGAGTATAGAAACAAAAACCTTGGTAAAATATTAACTAATAGAGTTTGGCAATATAGTAAAAAAAAATTATAAACCATGACCAAGTGTAGTTTACTTCAGGGGTGACATTTGTCCAGTGTTCAAAAAAAATCAATATAATACACCCTATTAAGGGACTGAAGAAAAACGATCATATGATCACATGATTGCATCATTGATGCAGAGAAGACATTTGACAAAATTCAACACACATTAATCACATGAATGTCTTTGAGTTTATCCTGTTTGGGGTTTGGTCCATTTTTTGATCATGTAGATTTGTGTCTTGCTAAATTTGGGAAATTTTCTTCAAGTACTTTTTCGGCTCTGGCTTTTTCCTCCTTTTCTATGGAAACACCAATGATATTAATGTTAGATTCTGTTCTAATCCTACAGATCCCTGATACTCTATTTTTTTCATTTATTTTCTGTTTTTTGTTCAAAAAGTACTGGGTAATTTCTATTCTTCAGTCTTTAGTTCACTGATTCTTTTTCCTGTCCTATCCATTCTATTGTTGAGGCCATCTGCTGAGATTTCATTTAAGGTTTGTATTTCTCAATTCTAAAATTTCTCTTTGGTTCTTTGTCTTCTATTTCTTTGCTAAGACTGTGTTTTCATTTGCTTTAAGCATGCTTATAATTTCTCACTGAAGCTTTTTTAAAATCATGGCTGTTCTAAAATCTTTTCATTGTAACACCTGTCATTTCAGTGTTGGCACCTATTGATTGTCTTGTTTATTTGAGTGGTCTCATTACTCCTGGGCAATGCTGAGGGTCCTGACTCTCCACTAAGCCTCCTCTGATGCCCTTGCCTCTACCAAGTGATGAGAAGGGCTCCCTTAAAATGGCTGGATGAAAGGTGGAAGTCCAGGTTCACCATATGACTTTCACTGACACTGCAGGATGGAGACCTCACAGTGTAGTGGGCGCAAGGGGGATGAAAATCCTGGGTCTCTACTGGCTTCTTTGATACCACCCTAGTAGGGATTTGGGAATATCTCCTACAGCATCACAAGTGTGGAAGTCTAGGCTTCTCTCTCAGTCTTCGCTTGCATGATTGGAGGTGGGGCTGCAAGTTTTCTCTATGGTATTTGACTGGAGCTGAGAAATTATTGTCAAAAAGTTTTTTGTTTTGTTAGGTGGCCTCTTTCCTGGCCTTGTAGCTATAGAGAGTAAGCTTTTTTGTTTGTTTGAGCTCATTGGCATTTTCAGGTTGCTTGGCTTCTTTAGTTCCAAACAGGCAAATTCTGGGGGATGGTGAGGGACAGGAAGGCCTGGAGTGTTGCAGTCCATGGGGTAGCAAAGAGTTGAACACAATTTGGCAACTGATCAATAACATGGGACATATGAGATAAAAAGAAAACCCAGAGAACTCATTACTCTGTTTCTTGGGATGCTAGGTTTCTAGCTCGTTTGCTGCTTCCTTCAGTCTCTCAAGTTCTTCTGTTTGTCTTATATAATGCTCAGGGGTTTTAATTATACTTAATGGGAGAAATAGGAAAATTATTTATATTCCATCTTCCTGGAAGCACGTGTCATTTTTTTTCAATTAGTGCATTTTCACTCAACAAATGCTTTCTTGAGTTTCATACATAGAAAGATCCAAAAAATTCAGAAAGGAACATGAACACTCTCAAAATACACACCCAGAATCCAAGAACTCTTCATTGCTGCTACCACTGTGGCTCAAACCATCATCTCCCATCAGAATTATTGCAATTATCTCAAGGTTACTCTCCCCTTGACTGCCTACTATTAAATCTAATATAGCAACTGGGGAGACTCTATTAAAACATAGACTAATCACTGTACTCAAAATCTTTCAAGTGTTCCCTGTCACCAAAGACAAATTCCAATGGCCTATACGTTCCCATGCATTCTCCTTCCCTCCCCTTCCCTTTACCTCTGACTCCCTTCCTTCTGCTGCTGCTGCGAAGTCGCTTCAGTTGTGTCCAACTCTGTGTGACCCCAGAGATGGCAGCCCACCAGGCTCTGGGAATCCCTGGGATTCTCCAGGCAAGAACACTGGAGTGGGCTGCCATTTCCTTCTCCAATGCATGAAAGTGAAAAGTGAGAGGGAAGTCGCTCAGTCGTGTCCAACTCCTAGCGATCCCATGGACTGCAGCCTAC
>NW_011494670.1:5424165-5427728 GCF_000754665.1 Bison bison bison | reverse complement strand
GCAGTGGGGTGCCATTGCCTTCTCCACCTTTCCTCCTGGTCTCCCTTTATTCACTCTGTTGCTGCCACAGTGGCCATCACAGCTAGACTGCTCACATGTTGGACACAGTTTCTTTCACTGGGAACATTCTTGGCCCAGCTCTCCTCATGAGTAGCTCTTTCACCTCCTGCAAATCCCAGATGTTACCTTCTTAGGACTTTCTTGACTACCACACTTAAAACTGTAACTACCCATCACTTCCTCTCCCCGTTATATCCCTCTTTTTGCTCTATTTTCTCTGCAGTTTTCCTTCTAATAGATAAGACTATTTACTAATTTGTTTATTCTCTGCCTCTCTCCAATAAATTGTAAGCCCCATGAGAGACATGGGGTCTTGTCTGCTATTTGACTGCTGCATTGTCCACATCAAGAACCGTGCCTAGCATATACTAAGTGCTTGATAAATAGCTGCTGAATGAATAAATGACCTATGTGTCCAAGTTTCAATGAGACAAATATCTTCATGATACAGCAAATTGCTCTAATGGCCCAATTGATGGGAGCTCTGCTGATACAAAAGGAATTGTAGTCAACCTTCCTTTAAAGCACTTGTACGTAGATCCATGTTCTAGTGTTCCACCACTGTGTCTCTCAGATCCTCCCTCTGTTTCTTACTATCTGTCTCATTCTAGACCCACTACAAATATTTTTCAGTAATTACAAGCCTAAAAGAATAACAAGATTGACTTCGGTCCAGTGATATTGTCATCACACCTTAGCTTGAAAAAAATCCTTATAACAGATCACACTATAGGTTAGTGGCCAGGGCCTACCCTTGGGTCAGTTGTGGGTCGAGTGGTATAGTATGTGACCACCTCAGCTGGATAAATTGCTTTGGGCAGTTCTCTCAAAAGCAGCAAGTGGGCAAGGCAGAGGCCCAGAGAGGAGTAGATTCTTTTCTCATATGCTGAACCACTCTGTCGATTTGCAAAAATTTGTACAAATTTAAAATCCTTAAATTCTTTCCTTGACTAGTATACCTGTGTACAGGTTATCCCACACATTAGAGAAAAGGAAACCAGATTATGATTCTGCATTTATCAAAGAGCTCTCTGACCTCCGTGACATTCTGTCTGGTAGAGGACTTTGCCCCTTGAAGAACTTAAGAATCTATGTGCAAGAAATAACAAATAGTTTAATTTAACTCAACTTTTATTTTTGAAAGGAAATTGAATTTCAATACAAAACAAACAGAAGAAAGCTTTCCTCTTGAGCTTATGCATTGTCAGAAAAGTGACAACACTCTTCGCTTTGCAGTATATCCTGGAGGGATCCCACAAAGCCCTTGAGAGTTATTGGGGGAGGGCGGTGCCATGTTTCAGATCTTATGGCTCCACTACAGTGCTTTTTTGAGCTCTCTGAGCTCTTTGGAAGCATATAAATAAAGTAGAAATGTCAGAACTAAGTGCTGAGAAGCATGATAGGTAAGGGACGGCAGTCTGGAGTCAGTGTGCATTTGGAATTTTTGGTTAAGAATTCTTTTCTGGCTCTACTCAGGCAAAAACTGTTTCCAACACACAGGGCATAATTAGGCTCAGTGTAAAATCTCTCACATTTTATGTAATATGAAAATACTTCATATACAAACTGTGCTGTGACAAGCAGCTTTCAAAACACAACAAAAAGATATAAAACATATTAAACATATTTTCTTTCCCAGGAAATTTCTATCACCTCCAACAGCTGTTGGTTAGTATGCTGTTTGGTGGGTTTCTTCCACACCGCCATACCTAATGATGAAAGGAAAAAGCTATTATGAGTAAATCATGATAAAATTATTAAAGCGCAAAGAACCAATGGAATGATTTAATGAGTATATTTCAGTTTTGGAAAAATTGGGCTAGTTTCAAATTTTAACAGAGACTTTTGTTTTCACTTCAGAATCTTTTCCTTATTGAACACAAGATACTGATTATTAAGCAAACATTTATTTACTTTTCACTCAACAACCAATTGATTTTGAAAGTAGACTCAGAGTTTGCCTTTTGTTGGTGACACATAAGCAGGTGCTATTAAGCAAAATGCACATACAAATATCTGCTTCCGCTCTCCTACCTTATGGAACACTCCTTTATAATTGAGTAAGCTTTAATTACCCTGATTAGAATGCAACATTACCCAAATTGAAAGGAAGTAGATTAAATAGTAGCATGTCTGAGCTTACATGAATTATCTTCTGATGACATTAAAATGACAAGTGATTACCATGCTTTTTTCATCTTCATTTGCCCAATTATTGTTGTTTAATTATCCTAGTTAGAAAGTAAGGCCAATAAAATTTTCAAGACAGAAATTTGTATCACCTTTGTACAGCTTTATATTAATAAACAGCAACCAAATAAAATGATCAGGACACAAAAATGTTAACATTTAAGAAGTCAATTTTATGATATTGCTTTGTTAGCATTTAGTACACTTACTGTCGGGGCCATCTGAGGCAAAGACAATTATTAAACAAAAGCCTTGAAAGAAGTTGTGCTCCATATTTTTGCCTTTCTGCCTTTTCTCTGGCTGTAGTGCTGTGATTTATTTCTGCAAGAGAAACCCTGTTCATTTGGGTTGGTGTGTCTGAGTAGATCAGACTCTGAAACAAAAGTTAAATTGCTTTTATTGTGAGAATCAAATTAATTCTGGCTTCATTCCTTCAGTTGTTAAGATTGTGTGAAATTCAGTCTGGAGTGTTTTTGGAAACCCCTCCACTTCTCTAGGGGGAGTCTTTCATATTGTATGAACAAGAGGTCCTGCTCCCATCTTTGCTTCTGCTGCCTGCTGCTGTTGACCTGTTTCTCACAGGAGTCCTCTCCCCGTTCTGTCTCAGAAATCCTTAACACCACTCTCAAGTGTGTCTGATTCAGATCCTGCTTCCAAGGACATTTCACAGCCAACACCAAATATAGGGCCCCAAGAGTAAGTAAGGCACATATATCTGCCCTTTAAATATACCCCCTAAAACCCGCCATCGCCCACATGCCTGCAAAAGCCCTCTGTCTTTTTCTCCTCTCTGTCTCTCTCCTTCTTCCTTCCTCCTCTTCCTTGACCACCCGCCTCATTTTTTGGTGTGCCTCATGTCCCAGCAACAGCTTCTCTCCCCATCTTTATTCTCCTTCAAACACATATTGGCTATTCCTGGCATCTACATTTCTATATAAATATTAGAATCAACCTTTAACTTTCACAAAACAGCCTGTTGGAATTTGGATGGAATTACACTGTGGCTCAAACAGTAAAGAATCTGCTTGCAATGTGGGAGACGGGGTTCAGACCATGGCTCAGGAAGATCCCCTGGAGTAGGAAAGGGCAAATCACTCCAGCATTCTTGCCTAGAGAATTCCATGGACAGAAGAGTGTGACAGACTGCAGTCCATGGGTTCACAAAAGAATACGACATGACTGAGCAACTAACACTAATAGATCTCTATTTATATAAATATAAGTAAATGTAAAATATGCATATTTTTATTCCTCCAGCCTTGACTGACTTACACAAAAGGCAGCAAACATTATACACTATTACAGACTTTAAA
>NW_011494670.1:5405260-5424065 GCF_000754665.1 Bison bison bison | reverse complement strand
CCCTGTTATGTTGCCCTCTGTGCTTCCAAAGCTCGGCACAGATTCGGCAGTGAGAGGTTCCTGATGTTTGAACTTCTCTCTTTTAAGATTCCCTCCCGGACGGAACTCCGTCCCTCCTCTTTTGTCTTCTTTTTTTTTGTTTTTAATATTTTTTCCTACCTCCTTTCGAAGAGTTGGGTTGCTTTTCTGGGTGCCTGATGTCCTCTGCCGGCATTCAGAAGTTGTTTTGTGGAATTTACTCGACGTTTAAATGCTCTTTTGCTGAATTTGTGGGGGAGAAAGTGTTCTCCCCGTCCTACTCCTCCGCCATCTTGGCTCCTCCCCCCTATTACAGACTTTAAAAAAAATTTTTTAACCTATACCCTGAAAGCTTTTTATATCAATGCACAATGTGTCTTCATTCTTCTTTATAGTGGCATGTATTCTATTTAGTGACTATATATTGAATTCACTTAAAAGATTCATATTGCTTTCAGACTTTTGGTATTACAAATACTGCAATAAATTTTGTGTAGAAATATAATTTCAAAGATATCCTAATATGTCCTAATGTACCTGTAGAATGAATGCTTTAAAATGGGAGTGCTACCAGTTCAGTTCAATTCAGTTCAGCCACTCAGTCGTGCCCGACTCTTTGCGACCCCATGAATCGCAGCACCCCAGGCCTCCCTGTCCATCAACAACTCCCAGAGTTCACTGAGACTCACATCCATCGAATCAGTGATGCCATCCAGCCATCTCATCCTCTGTCATCCCCTTCTCCTCCTGCCCCCAGTCCCTCCCAGCATTAGAGTCTTTTCCAATGAGTCAACTCTTCACATGAGGTGACCAAAGTACTGGAGTTTCAGCTTTAGCATCATTCCTTCCAAAGAACACCCAGGGCTGATCTCCTTCAAAATGGACTGGTTGGATCTCCTTGCAGTCCAAGGGACTCTCAAGAGTCTTCTCCAACACCACACTTCAAAAGTATCAATTCTCCGGTGCTCAGCCTTCTTCACAGTCCAACTCTCACATCCATACATGACCACTGGAAAAACCATAGCCTTGACTAGACAGACCTTTGTTGGCAAATAATGCCTCTGCTTTTCAATATGCTATCTAGGTTGGTCATAACTTTTCTTCCAAGGAGTAAGCATCTTTTAATTTCATGGATGCAAATGAATTTCATGGAGCAAATGAATTTGTAATTTTTAAATATATTGCCAAATTGCCCTCCATTGTGTACTGTATTATATTCTTTACCAGTAGAGGAGGAGAGTATCTGGTCTTCCCTGGTGGCTCAGATGGTAAAGAATCTTGCTGCAATGTGGGGGACCCGAGTTTGATTTCTGGGTCAGGAAGATCCCCTGGAGCAGGGAATGGCTACCCACTCTAGTATTCTTGCTTGAAGAATATCATGGACAAAGGAGCCAGGTGGGCTACAGTCCATGGGATCACAAAGACTCAGACACGACTGAGCGACTAACACACAGGAGAATATCTGTTTCCACTAGGAAGTTTATAAAGTATTGAGCCAAATTCTGTAATAATTATATAATAATTTAGTTTTTCTATTTTTTTCTTTAGTTTTGATAAATTTGTATTTTTCTAGAAATTTATGCATTTTCTCTATATGTCTATACATTTCTGTATACATTTGTTAGTAAGATTCTAATTAAGTTCAGTTCACTGGCTCAGTCATGTACTACTTTTTGCAACCCATGGACTGCAGCACACCAGGCTTCCCTGTCCATCACCAACTCCCGTAGCTTACTCAAACTCATGTCCATTGAGTTGGTGATGCCATCCAAAAGTCTCATCCTCTGTCATCCTATTCTCCTCCTGCCTTCAATCTTCCCCAGAATTAAGGTCTTTTCCAATGAGTCAGTTCTTTCCATCAGGTGTCCAAAGTATTGGAGCTTCAGCTTCAGCATCAGTCCTTCTAATGAATATTCAGGACTGATTTCCTTTAGGATGGACTGGATCTCCTTGCAGTTCTACGGACTCTCAGGAGTCTTCTCCAACACCACAGTTCAAAAGCATCAATTCTTCGGTGCTCAGCTTTCTTCACAGTCCCACTCTCACATCCATACATGACCACTGGAAAAACCATGGCTTTGACTAGATGGACAGTTGTTGGCAAACTAATGTCTCTGCTTTTTAATATGCTCTCTAGATGGGTCATAGCTTTTCTTCTAATGAGCAAGCGTCTTTTAATTTCATGGCTGCAGTCACCATCTGCAGTGATTTTGGAGCCCCCAAAAATGAAGTTAGTCACTGTTTCCCCATCTATTTGCCAGAAGTGATGGGACCAGATTCCATGATTTTATTTTTCTTAATGTTGAGTTTTAAACCAACTTTTTCCACTCTCCTCTTTCACTTTCATCAAGAGGCTCTTTAGTACTTCTTTGCTTTCTGCCATAAGGGTGGTGTCATCTGCATATCTGAGGTTATTAATGTATCTCCTAGCAACCCTGATTCCAGCTTGTGCTCCATCTAGCCCAGCGTTTCTCATGATGTATTCTGCATATAAGTTAAATAAGCAGAGTGACAATATACAGTCTTGACTTACTCCTTTCCCGATTTGAAACCATGTCGTTTCATGGACATGCCTGTCATTCCATGTCCAGTTCTAACTGTTGCTTCTTGACCTGTATACAGGTTTCTCAGGAGGCAGGTAAGGTGGTCTGGCATTCCCATCTCTTTCATAATTTTTCACTGTTTGTTGTGATATACATAGTCAAAGGCTTTGGCATAGTCAGTAAAGAAGAAGTAGATTTTTTTTGGACTCTCTTGCTTTTTCGATGATCCATCGGATGTTGGCAGGTTGATCTCTGGTTCCTCTGCCTTTTCTAAATCCAGCTTAAACAGCTGGAAGTTCACAGTTCACATACTGCTGAAGCCTGGCTTGGAGAATTTTGAGCATTACTTTGCTAGCATGTGAGATGAGTGCAATAGTGTGGTAGTTTAAACTGTGGTGTTGGAGAACACTCTTGAGAGTCTGTTGGACTGCGAGGAATCCAACCAGTTCATCATAAAGGGAATTAGTCCTGAGTATTCATTGGAAGTACTGATGCTGAAGCAGAACTCCAATACTTTGGCCACCTGATGCAAAGAGCTGACACATTGGAAAAGACCCTGATACTGGGCAAGATTGAAGGTGGGAGGAAAAGGGGATGCCAGAGGATGAGATGGTTGGATGGCATCATTGACACAATGGACATGAGTTTGAGTAGGCTCTGGGAGTTGGTGATGGACAGGGAAGCCCAGCGTGCTGCAGTCCACGGGTTCACAAAGAGTCTGACAAAACTGAGCAACTGAACTGAACTTGAAGATTCTTTGGCATTGCCTGTCTTTGGGATTGGAATGAAAACTGACCTTTTCCAGTCCTGTGGCCACTGCTGAGTTTTCCTAATTTGCTGGCGTATTCAGTGTATCACTTTCACAGCATCATCTTTTAGGATTTGAATAGCTCAGTGGGAATTCCATTACTTCCACTAGCTTTGTTCATAGTGATCCTTCCTAAGGCCCACTTGACTTTGCATTCCAGAATGTCTCACTCTAGGTGAGTGATCACACCATTGTGGTTCTCTGGGTCATGAAGATCTTTTTTATATAGTTCTTCTGTGTATTCTTGCCACCTCTTAATATCTTCTGCTTCTGTTAGGTCCATACCATTTCTGTCCTTTATCAAGCCCATCTTTGCATGAAATGTTCCCTTGGTATCTCTAATTTTCTTGAAGAGATCTCTAGTCTTTCCCATTCTGTTGTTTTCCTCTATTTCTTTGCATTGATCCCTGAGGAAGGCTTTCTTATCTCTCCTTGCTATTATTTGGAAATCTACATTCAAATGAGTGTATCTTGCCTTTTCTCCTTTGCCTTTAGCTTCTCTTCTTCTTTCAGATATTTTTAAGGCCTCCTCAGACAACCATATTGCCTTTTTGCATTTCTTTCTTTTAGGGATGATCTTAATCTCTGCCTCTTATACAATGTCACGAACCTCTGTCCATAGTTCTTCAGGCACTCTGTCTATCAGATCTAATCCCTTCAATCTATTTGTCACTTCCACTGTATGATCATAAGGGTTTGATTTAGGTCATAACTGAATGGTCTAGTGCTTTTCCTTTCTTTCTTCAATTTAAGTCTTGATTTGGCAATAAGGAGTTCATGATCTGAGCTGCAGTCAGCTCCCAGTCTTGTTTTTTGCTGACTGTATAGAGCTTCTCCATCTGTGGCTGCAAAGAATATAATCAATCTGATTTCAGTATTGACCATCTGGTGATGTCCATATATAGAGTCTTCTCTTGTGTTGTTGGAAGAGGGTGTTTGTTATGACCAGTGTGTTCTCTTAGCAAAACTCTGTTAGCCTTTGACCTACTTTGTTTTGTACTCCAAGGCGAAATTTGCCTATTACTCCAGATATCTCTTGATATCCTGCTTTTGCATTCCAGTCCCCTAAAATGAAAAGGACATCTTTTTTGGGTGTTAGAGTGTTCAACTTCAGCTTCTTCAGCATTACTGATTGGGGCATAGATTTGGATTACTGTGATATTGAATCGTTTGCCTTGGAAACGAACAGAAATCATTCTGTTATTTTTGAGATTGCATCCAAGTATTGTACTTCAGAGTCTTTTGTTTGCTATATTGGTTACTCTATTTCTTCTAAGGGATTCTTGCCCACAGTAGTAGATATAATGGTCATCTGAGTTAAATTCCTCCATTCCAGTCCATTTTAGTTCACTGATTCTTAAAATGTCAATGTTCACTCTTGCCATCTCTTGTTTGACCACTTCCAATTTGCCTTGATTCATAGACCTAACATTCCAGGTTCCTATGCAATATTACTCTTTACAGCATCAGACTTTACTTCCATCACCAGTCATATTCACAACTGGGTGTTGCTTTTTCTTTGGCTCCATCTCTTCATTCTTTCTGAAGTTATTTCTCCACTGATCTCCAGGAGCATATTGGGCACCTACTGACCTGGGGAGTTCATCTTTTAATGTCCTGTCTTTTTGCCTTTTCTTAATGTTCATGGGGTTCTCAAGGCAAGAATACTGAAGCGGTTTGTCATTCCCTACTCCAGTGGACCATGTTTTATCAGAAATCTCCAACCGGACCACCATCTTGGGTAGCCCTACATGGCATGGCTCATAGTTTCATTGAGTTAGACAAGCCTGTGGTCCATGTGATAAGTTTGTTTAGTTTTCTGTGATTGTGCTTTTCATTCTGTCTGCCCTCTGATGGATAAGGGGTTTATGGAAGCTTCCTGATTGGAGAGACTGACTGAGGGGGAAACAGGGTCTTGTTCTGATGGGCAGGGCCACCCTCAGTAAATCTTTAATCCAATTTTCTGTTTGATTGGTGGGGCTGTGTTCCCTCCCTGTTATTTGATCTGAGGCCAAACTATGGTGGAGGTAAGGAAGATAGGTAAGACCTAAACCAAATCCCTTATGACTGTACAGTGGAAGTGAGAAATAGATTTAAAGGACCAGATCTGACGGAGTGCCTGATGAACTATGGACAGAAGTTCATGACATTGTACAGGAGACAGGGATCAAGACCATCCCCAAGGAAAAAAAAATGCAAAAAAGCAAAATGGCTGTCTGAGGAGGCCTTACAAATAGCTGTGGAAAGAAGAGAACTGAAAAGCAAAGGAGAAAAGGAAAGATATAAGCATCTGAATGCAGAGTTCCAAAGAATAGCAAGGAGAAGTAAGAAAGCCTTCCTCAGCTATCAATGCAAAGAAATAGAGGAAAACAACAGAATGGGAAAGACTAGAGATCTCTTCAAGAAAATTAGAGATACCAAGGGAACATTTCATGCAAAGATGGGCTCAATGAAAGACAGAAATGGTATGGACCTAACAGAAGCAGAAGATTTTAAGAAGAGGTGGCAAGAATACACAGAAGAACTGTACAAAACAGAGATTCATGACCCAGATAATCATGATGGTGTGATCACTCACCTAGAGCCAGACATCTTGGAACATGAAGTGCTGCACTCAATATGCCAGCAAACTTGGAAAACTCAGCAGTGGCCACAGGACTGGAAAAGGTCAGTTTTCATTCCAATCCCAAAGAAAAGCAATGCCAAAGAATGCTTAAACTACCACACAATTGCAGTCATCTCACACGCTAGTAAAGTGATGCTTAAAATTCTCTAAGCCAGGCTTCAGCAATACATGAACTGTGAACTTTCAGATGTTCAAGCTGGTTTTAGAAAAGGCAGAGGAACCAGAGATCAAATTGCCAACATCTGCTAGATCATCAAAAAAGCAAGAGAGTACTAGAAAAACATCTATTTCTGCCTTATTGACTATGCCAAAGCTTTGACTGTGTGGATCACAATAAACTGTGGAAAATTCAAGAGATGGTAACAACAGACCACCTGACCTGCCTCTTGAGAAACCTGTATGCAGGTCAGGAAGCAACAGTTAGAACTGGACATGGAACAACAGACTGGTTCCAAATAGGAAAAGGAGTACGTCAAGGCTGTATATTGTCACCCTGCTTATTTAACTTCTATGCAGAGTACATCATGAGAAATGCTGGGCTGGAAGAAGCACAAGCTGGAATCAAGATTGCTGGGAGAAATATCAATAACCTCAGATATGCAGATGACACCACCCTTATGGTAGAAAGTGAAGAGGAACTAAAAAGCCTCTTAATGAAAGTGAAAGTGGAGAGTGAAAAAGTTGGCTTAAAGCTCAACATTCAGAAAATGAAGATCATGGCATCTGGTCCCATCACTTCATGGGAAATAGATGGGGAAACAGTGGAAACAGTGTCAGACTTTATTTTTCGGGCTCCAAAATCACTGCAGATGGTGATTGCCGCCATGCAATTAAAAGACGCTTATTCCTTGAAAGGAAAGTTATGACCAACCTAGATAGCATATAAAAAGTAGAGACATTACTTTGCCAACAAAGGTCCATCTAGTCAAGGCTATGGTTTTTCCAGTGGTCATGTATGGGTGTAAGAGTTGGACTGTGAAGAAGGCTGAGCACCAAAGAATTGATGCTTTTGAACTGGTGTTGGAGAAGACTCTTGAGAGTCCTGTGGACTGCAAGGAGATCCAACCAGTCCATCCTAAAGGAGATAAGTCCTGGGTGTTCATTAGAAGGACTGATGCTGAAGCTAAACTCCAATAGTTTGGCCATGTCATACGAAGAGCTGACTCATTGGAGAAGACCCTGATGCTGGTAGGGGTTGGGGGCAGGTGGATAAGGGAATGACAGAGGATGAGATGGCTGGATGGCATCACCGACTCGATGGACATGAGTTTGGGTAAACTCCAGGAGTTGGTGATGGACAGAGAGGCCTGGTGTGCTGTGATTCATGGAGTCAAAAGAGTCGGACATGACTGAGCTACTGAACTGAACTGACTGAAGGAAGATAATGGAGATCTCCTTCAAAAGGTCCCATGCAGGCACGGCTGCACTCAGTGCCCTTGACCCTGTAGCTGGCCACTATCGACCTCTCCCAGAGACTCATGGACACTCATGGGCAAGTCTGGGTCAGTCTCTTGTGTGGTCACTGCTCCTTTCTCCTGGGTCCTGGTTTGCACAAGGTTCTATTTGTGCCCTCTAAGTGTCTGTTTCCCCAGTCCTGTGTAAGTTCTGGCAGCTGTATAGTGGGGTTAATCACAATCTCCTTCAAGTGGGCTTGTGCCATACCCAGGTCTGCTGTGCCCAGAGCCCCTGCCCCTGCCGCTGCCCCTGCAGCAGGCTACTGCTTACCCATACCTTTGCAGGAGACACTGAAACACAGTTCTGTCTCAGTCTCTGGGGGGTCTCTGGGTCCTGGTGCACATAAGGTTTGTTTGAGCCCTCTGAGCATCTCTGGCAGATAAGGGGTTTGATTCTAAATGCAATTTTGCCCCTCCTGCCATCATGCTGTGGCTTCTCCTTTACCCTTGGATATAGGGTATCTTTTGTTGGTGGGATCCAATATTGTCCAGTCAACAGTTATTCAGCAGTGAGTTGTAGTTTTGGAGTTCTCACAGGAGAAGATGAGCATATATCCTTCCACCCCTCTATCTTATGTCACCAATGTTAAGATTCTAATTATCTTAATATTTTTCTATATTTGAGGACATGAGCTCCTTTTCATTCCTAATATTGTGTATAATGGCTTCTCCCTATACTTAATCCATTTAACTGAATAGGATTTCTCAACTTTGACAATTTGGGTCAATGATTCTTTGTTAATAGGAGCTGTCCTGTGCATTGCAGGATTTTTACAAAATTATTTTTTAATGTATTGGCTGTGCTGGGTCTTCACTGCTGCACAGGCTTGTCTCTAGTTTTCAGTGAGTGGGGCTACTCTAGTTGCAGTGTGCAGGCTTCGCATTGCAGTGGCTTCTCCTGTTGTACAGCATGGGCTCTAGGCACTTGAGCTTCAGTAGTTGTAGCATGCAGGCTCAGTGACAGTGAAAGTGAAGTCGCTCAGTCGTGTCCGACTCTTTTCGACCCTGTGGACTGTTTAGCCCACCAGGCTCCTCCGCTCATGGGATTCTCCAGGCAAGAATACTGGAGTGGGTTGCCATTTCCTTTTCCAAGGGATCTTCCTGACCCAGGGATCGAACCCAGGTCTCCCGCATTGCAGGCAGATGCTTTAACCTCTGAGCCACCAGGGAAGGGGCTTGAGACATGAACCTCAGTAGTTGCAGTTTGGGACTCTGGAGCACAGGCTCAATAGTTGTGGCACACTGGTTTAGTTGTTGTGGCATGTGGGACTCTTTTGGATCAGGGATTGAACCTGTGTTTCCTGCATTGTCAGGTGGATTCTTTAACAACAAGTCACCAGGGAAGCCCACATGCAGGATTTTTAGCATCATCTTTGGATTCTACCCACCATATGCCAGTGACACACCCCACCCCAGGCTGTATTTCCAATCACAGTTTGTCTTCAGTCATCGCCAGATGTTCCCTGGGGAAGGGTTGGAAGACGAGGAAAGCAAAATTGCTCTCAGTTGCAGATGACTGATATAGAAGCTTGAAAGTATTGACATTATATCTTATCAAAGAATTAATTTTGGCTTTGCAAATTCTATATCTTTTCCTAATTAATTGCTGCTCTTTGTTTCCTTCTCTATTTAGACTTATGTTTATCACCAACATTTTACAGTTGATATTTAATGCTTGGTTTTCACACTATTTTTTAACATGAGCTTTTAAGACTACATTTCCTTCTAAGTATCAATTAAAACAACCCAGAAGTAGGTGGAATCATAGTTCAGTTTTACCTCTCAGTTTTAACTTTCATTATTCTTTTATCCATGGGATATTTAAAAAATGTGTTATCATTTACAAATTTTCTTACTTTTTTAACTTATTTTTTAACAAAATCAACTTCTATCTTAATTGTCAAAGAATGTGTCTGTAATTCTGCTTTTTTGACATATACCAAGGCTTAGTTTATGGCTTAGAATGTGGTCAATAATTTTCATAACTGTTCTATGTGTTCCTGAAAATGTCCGGTTACTGAATATAGTTTTCTATAAAAGCCCACTGTCTCAGTTCCTCAGATGTTTTCATATCATGTATTAGTAGCATTAATGAGTGAGGTTACTTGAGGTCAGATGAGACTGGTCTGAGAGGCTCGGGACACCTAGTGTCAGCACTCCTAGGGCAGAGAGGCTTAAGATCTGGGCCAACTTGTAACCCTTTCACAGCATAACAGTTTGCCAGAGACAGCAGCTTATAAGTTTTTCATTGAGTCAATATTAACTATATTTTCTGCATCTTCCAAGTCGTTATTGATTTCTTTGTGTATTAATCCATAAATTACAGAGAAAGTTATGTTTAAGTTGATGTAGCTCAGGGCAGGCCATGACAAAATATGCCAAAGTGGCATATTGATTATTTTAAAGCTATTTAAGAAACAGCCAGTGCCAGAAGGACACTCTGACACTCTTTGTCCCCTTCTTTTGTTCCCCTGAAAGTAGGAGATAAATCTCCCATGAGAAAGGTAGCCTCCCTGTAGCAGGACGTAGAGAGACATCCTTATCACCAGAGACAGGGGATTAGGACTGAGAAGGCTGTGTAAACAAATTCTGTTAGATTCTTCACTAATTAGTACTCAGACCTAAGCTTCTTTGTCTTGTCAGTTCCTCATGAATTTATTGTTTCTTTGTCTAAAATGTATGAAAGCTTCCTTCTTTGCTTTGGTACCTTCTCTGAGTCTCAGGTTTCTGGGGGACTCCATAGTCACAAAGCTAAATTGGCTTTTCTTCTATTAATCTGTCTTACGTCAATTATTACACCAGCCAAAAGAACCAGTAAGAGTAGAGGAAAAATTTCCTCCTCAGAGTCTTACTTTTATGCTTTCTCCTTTTGGTTCTGTAAATTTTGGCTTTATGATATTCAGTTCAGTTCAGTTCAGTCACTCAGTCGTGTCCGACTCTGCGACCCCATGAATCGCAGCACGCCAGGCCTCCCTGTCCATCACCAACTCCCAGAGTCCACCCAAACCCATGTCCATCGAGTCAGTGATGCCATCCAGCCATCTCATCCTCTGTCGTTCCCTTCTCCTCCTGCCCCCAATCCCTCCCAGCATCAGGGTCTTTTTCAATGAGTCAACTCTTCGCATGAGGTGGCCAAAGTACTGGAGTTTCAGCTTCAGCATCATTCCTTCCAAAGAACACCCAGGACTGATCTCCTTTAGGATGGACTGGTTGGATCTCCTTGCAGTCCAAGGGACTCTCAAGAGTCTTCTCCAACACCACAGTTCAAAAGCATCGATTCTTCAGCACTCAGCTTTCTTCACCCAAATTAGAAACACTATATATTCTTAGTAAATGTTAAGCTTACCAACTGCAGTGCTTTATTATTGCTTTCTGTTGTCATGTCTGTTTTGCCTAACACTATTGTAACTGTCAATTTATTTTATGTTATTTGCTTATTATATCTGTTTTTAATCTTTATTTTCAACTTTTTTATCCTTTTTTTTTTTTTGGATATTTTACTTGTAGGACACTTATAGGTGGATTATTCCTCCATTCTCAAAATATTTGTAAAATATTATTCCTGATAAGTTAGTTGATTCAATCTCCTAGTTAAAACAAGAAAAATTGCAGTCATTGGCTTTAAGTTTTTTGATCATGATTGTGACAAAATTGGAAAATGCTAATGATTATTTCCTGTTGTGACTTACTAATATGACAAGTATTTTTTAGGTTGGTACAAAAATAATTGAAGTTTTGGACATGAATTTTAAATCACAACTAGGCTGAAATACATCTTTACTAATAAAAATAGGGACCATTGCAATCAACACATTTTTGCCAACAAGAAATAAGTCTGTATATTCCTGTAGTGTAAAAATACGTGCTTCAGGATTTGCTGAACCCTTGGAAAGCATTTTCTGCCTCCTGCTGATTGTAGAAGCATTTTCCCTACAAAAAGTTGTCAAGATACTTAGAGTGGTACTCAGTTGGCAAGAGGTTAAGTGAATATGGTAGATGAGGCATAACCCAATTTGTTCAAATTTTGAAGCATTGGTTGTGCAACCTGTGGTTGGGAGTGGTCATGGAAAATAATTGGGTTCTTTCTGTTGACCAATGCTGGCTTCAGGCATTACAGGTTTCAGTGCATTTCATCAATTTGCTGAGCATACTTCACAGATGTAATGATTTCACCAGGATTCAGAAAGCTGTAGTAGATCAGACCAGCAGCAGACCACCAAACAGTGACCATGACCTTTTCTTGGCACAAGTTTGGCTTTGGGAAGTGAGCTGCTCATTGTTTGTTGTATAAAATACACTTCGTTGCACATCAAAATCCAATTGAGAAATGATTCATTGTTGTTGCATAGAATAAGACACTTTAAAATGACAGTTTTTAAAATTTGCAGTCATCTCATGAGGCATTCACTTATTGAGCTTTTTCACCTTTCCAACTTGCTTCAAATGCTGAACAACTGTAGAGCGGTCAACGTTGAGTTCTTCAGCAACTTCTCATGTAGTTGTAAGGGGATCAGCTCTGATGATCCTCTAAGTTGGTCATTGTTAACTTCCAATGGCCAGCCACTATGCTCCTCATTTTCAAAGCTCTCATTTCCTTTACAAACTTCTTGAACCACCACTGCACTGTACATTCATTTGTAGTTCCAGAGCCAATTGTTGTTGATGTTGTTGTTGATGATGTTGCAATTTGTCTCTGCTGCTTTGCAACCCATTTTGAATTCAAATAAGAAAATTGCTCAAATTTGCTTTTTGTCTAACATCATTTTTATAGTCTAGAATAAACAGCAAGTAATAAGTCATTAGCAAAAAAACAAAGTGAGAAATGTGCATTAAAATGATGTATAACATAACCATATTTATTTAAGGATGTATTCCAATATCATTGCAAAGTTCAATAATGCAAAACTACAATTACTTTTGCACCAACCTGTTACAATCTTAAAAAACCCTGAGAAGACAGTTATAATACTGTCAGGTTGGGTAAAAGAACTAATCAGAACTGCAAATTTCTTTTGGTTATTATTACAAGACATGGAAACAATCTCTAAAGTCTTCAAAGTCTTACAAGAATCTTATCTTTAAATGCTGCTTCCAAGGACAAATTTATATTAATAGAACAGTTATGAATATTCACAAATCCCCTTGTTGCACAGGAAACACGATTGATATTCTTGTGAATACTCTCTGTTTAATACTTTATCAAATCAGATCATTTGAATTTGTTTTATGATGTAGAAAGCTCTCTTTCTGTAACTTCAGGAGAGAGGGGACATCATTTCTTTTAGACTCTTGTTAATTGTGAAGACTTCTACTTTTTTAATGCAAGTCTTTGTAAACTTCATTACTTAGCATAAAAAGTAAAAAGCAGGCCTGTGACCTCATTTTTATTTGCAAAAAAATGGAATAAGAGATGAATGGGATTTTATTTATTAACAGTGAGAGAGGGTGCATATAGCATTAATCTTCCACATTCTGATTTTGCAAATGAGATATGTGCTATTCCTCATTGAGTGCAAAGTATGCAAGAATAGCAAAATTGACAAGACGATGTCAAAAGATCCAGGAAAAGGTATTCCTTTTTTTAGGATAACTAAAGTTTCAAAACTATAGAGCAGAGGCCACTGCAGCAGTCCTAGCTGGAGGAAGAAGGAAACTTGCTTGCCTAAGTGCCCTGCAAGAGGCTGCAGACCTGCCTTCCTTCTTGTTAGAATCTGATCACCTCACATCTCCATTGCTTGCTCTGACCTGTATCAGAGTTGAACTCTGCAGGCCACTTGATTTACATCTTTGTTGGAACCTTGTCTTTCAGAGACAGCTAAGCTGACTGTATTAGGTCAAACTGATATCAACTCGGTAATTAAAAACATAGCAAGTGTTATTGTCCTAACAATTTTATACTAAGATTTAGAGTGGATGAAGTGTAATCAGTTAAGAGATAATTGTTGGTGTTTTAAAACTGGTTGTTTTAATATCTATTTAAAATGTCTGTAAATGTCTTGCTGAATTTTCAGTGATCTCCTTAAGGCACAATTCTTTTGTGTTTCCTCTGAACTTGTAATAACCAATAAAGGTATACAAGTATAGTCTTCAAAATCATATGTAATTGTCTAAATTTAAAAGAAGAAACAAGCTTATGCATATGTGAGAAATTTCAATATGCATTTTTCTTCCTAAAAAGTGGCTTTTCTATTATCTCTAAGATTATTCTGAGTAGTATAAAACAGATGCTAACCATGGATGTATGTCAATGGATCTCATTTTACAAACTTCCCTGCACCGTGAAGGACACAATTTTAGCACTTCTTATTTCCTCTTGGAGAAAAGTTAGGTAAAACGTGAAACCAAGGTATTTGTGGATGCATGACCTGGATAAGGCCCGCCTGGAAGTAAACAGAAGACTCAAAATAGCAATGGCTTAAAGAAAACAAATTTCTCTCACATTAAGAAAGCTGGATATAGTTGGCTCAAGGCTGGAGTGATGCTTCATGTGTTAGAGGCTTACATGCTTTCTGTTGTTTCTCTGCCATCCTTAGCCTGTGGCATCAGTCCTGTGATCTAACATGGCTGTTCAAATTCATCCATCACATCTTTTTAATTGAAGTACAGTTGACCTACATAATTGTGTTAATTTCTGGTGTACAGCAAAGTGATTCAGTTTTATATATGCATGCTGCTGCTGCTGCTAAATTGCTTCAGTCGTGTCCGACTCTGTGCGCCCCCATAGATGGCAGCCCACCAGGCTCCCCCATCCCTGGGATTCTCCAGGCAAGAACACTGGAGTGGGTTGCCATTTCCTTCTCCAATGCATGAAAGTGAAAAGTGAAAAGTGAAAGTTAAGTCACTCAGGTGTGTCCGACTCTAAGCGACCCCCATGGACTGTAACCCATCAGGCTCCTCCATCCATGGGATTTTCCAGGCAAGAGTACTGGAGTGGGGTGCCATTGCTTTCTCAAGTTAAAATGCTAATGGTAAATTTTTATTACTCAACACTTGGACCAGTTTTTTAATCTACTGTCTCAATCAATTTAGATGAAAACCAAACCAAATGTCTAACTCTCAAGTTTGGTGATGGATACTGACTTGTTAAGAAAGTTAATTATATCAGAAGTGGCCAAAGATAGTACTGACTGAAACACTTATTCCATTCTTTCCATTTTTGTTTAAATAAAAATTTCTAAATGAGATAGCTTTCCACACCCATGTTCAATATTAGACAAAACTGGGCACAAAACCAGGTGTTACCTGTAACACTGAAAAATGTTTTGCAAGTTTGTTTTGGGTTTTGTCTTTTATAGGTGTGAACATGACTTTAGCATCCAAAGTCACTGAAGTGATGACCTCTCTTCCCCCTAAAATTGGGATAGAGACTGGTAAAGGCAAGGCATTTAAAAGCAAATGGCATTAATAAAATACTTGCCTGTGAAAACACTTTAATATGAGCCTGTTGTGGCAGATGTCTTGGTGTTTATTAAAAGCTGCAAATTCTCATTTACATGGATTTATATTTAGATTCATCCTAAATTAGAGATGTTCTTAGTTTGTGAAAACTACAATAAATTTTTATTTTTTTTCAACATTTCTAATACTTTTTCTTCAATTTGTCTTAGTTAACCTTTTTGACTTTTAAATATGAGAAACCCAATGTATTTAAAGTAGAGATGATTATGATTAAATAGGCAGGATGTAGGGACAATCAGGCCTTGGAGAAGGAAATGGCAACCTACTCCAGTACTCTTGCCTGGAAAATCCATGGAAAGAGGAGCCTGGTGGGCTATAGTCCATGGGGTCACAAGAGTCAGATACGACTTGATGACTAAACCACCATGGAGCTGTTAGAAAGGACCCTGGCTCCCTACGTTCATTCAGTCTTGGCTCTGTTGTCCCAGGTAACTGCTGGCACAATGGCTACATCTATGGTGTCACCTAAGACAGACCCATGACCAGAGGAAGGAGAAGGGTGATACCTGAGAACTCATTACTCTGGAGTCAGGCTGCCTGTAATTAAATCCTGGCTCCAACACTCACTAGCTGTTTGACCCTTGACAAGTTTCTTAACCACTCTATACTGCAGAGACTTCATCTGTAAAATGAGAGATAATAGTACCTAACCCAAGAAAGTTGAATGGGTTATTTTATTTAAAGCACTTAGTAGTAACAGTGCTTGGCAATGGCAAGTGGAGAAGGCAATGACAACCCACTCCAATACTCTTGCCTGGAAAATCCCATGGACGGAGGTGCCTGGTAGGCTGCAGTCCATGGGGTCGCTAAGAGTCGGACACGACTGAGCTGCTTGACTTCACTAGGGACAATCCAAAACTTGGGCCTAAGGTGCTTTTAACCAACTGAAGGGGTCAATTTCTCAATTTATCCAGCTCTGCACTTGGACTGCTATTTAAATTCTGAATCTATATTTGTGAAATATTGGGCAAGTTAATCTTTATCAGCCTTGGCTTTCTCATATGTAAGATTATAACAGCATCCATCTTTTAGGGCATTACGTGATTAAATTAGGTATGCAGGTAAGTACTTAGCCCAGGGTTTGCCCTTAGTAAGTTCTTAATAAATAAGGGTTGTTATGATTTTCTTGATCACAGTCTTGAATTCTGTTCTCTAGCAACAATCTTCTTGTGTTTACTCTTAGTTTCTGCCCCCTTGCAATTATGCCTTGTTTACCAAGCACCAAATTCTCTTTAATAGCATCCTGTTGGCTCTGCCCCCATTGATAGTGCATCTTCTACACCAGTCTATAGATTAGACAGCTATCTTGATTCAGGTACCCACTTCAGATACAGTCAGCCATGACTGAGATTTGAGTTGAACTTTTTGGAACCTTAAGAAATTTTCAGTGAAAATCTTAAGACTGTGGAATTCATCTGTTTTTTGAGTCAAAATGTTCTCTGTTTTCTTTACATTTTTTCAGCTGAAATGTGAAAGTTTATAATGATATGTAATACTAAAATAACAGATTTATAACTAATAATCCAGCCATGAAAATAAAATGGAATCATAAAATACTGATATAATCTAGAAGCTGTCATAAAAAGAAGAAAACAAGAACAGATGGGACAAATAAACATATCAAAAGTGTTATTTTGAACCCAATAATATCAATAACTGCACTAAATGAAAATAAACACCCCAATTAAATGATAGATTTTCAGACTGGCTTTTTTAAAAAAGCAAAACTATATGTGGCCCACAAAAAGTGCACTTTAAGTATACAAGATATAACTAGGTTGAAAAGATATAAAAAGATATATCATGCTAACATTAATCAAAAGAGCTAAAATAACAATACTAATATTAGACACAGTAGATTGCAGAGCAAACAATACTACCAAGGACAAAGATGGTTATATCATAGTGATGAAGATTAAATTCATCTGAAACTAATGCTCTGAACATGTATGCCTTAATAATAGTAGAGCTTTAAAAAACATGAAGCAATAACCGACAGACTGGTACAGAGGAATAGACAAAAGTACAAATACAGTCAGATTTCAACACTCTCCTCTCAATAATTGATAGAACACAGAGGCAAAATCAGAATATGCATGTGTGTGCATGCTCACTCACTTCAGTTGTGTCCAACTGTTTGCCACCCCACAGTCTGTAGCCCACCAGGCTCCTCTATCCACAAGATTCTCCCAGTAAGTATACTAAAGTGGGATGCCATGGCCTCCTCCAGGGGGATCTTCCTGACCCAGGGAAGAACCCACGTCTCCTGTGTCTTCTGCGTTGGCAGGGGGATTCTTTACCACTAGTGCCACCTGGAAGACTTGAAAAACTCTATCAACCAAATTGACCTAATTGACACTTACAGAACACTCTATCAACAATAGAATAACATTTTTCAAGTGCACACTGTTATCCACCAAGATAGACTATATTCTGACAGTAAAGCCACAAAATATAAAAAGATTCAAGTCATATGTTCTATGACCACAGTAGAATTAATTTAGGAGTCAACAACAGAAATATCTGGAAAATCCTCAAATATTTGGAAACTATAAAATACATTTATAAGTAACCCATTGCTTAAAGAAGAAATCAAGAGGGAAATTGAAAGTATTTGAAATGAATGAGTATGAAAACATCAAAATTTGTGGGATATAGCAAAACAATATTTTAGAAAGAGGAAATTTATGAGACTGACTACTTTAGATAAGAAAGGTTTTATATTAATGACCTCAGTTTCCACCTTAAAATGTTTTTTTAAAAGAAAAATGAAACATAAAATAGGCAGAAGAAAGGATATAACATATATCAGAGGGTAAGTCAATGAAACAGAAAATATAAAAACAACATGAAATTGAACAATAACTTTTTCAGGGTATCAAAATTAACAAACCTATGCTGCTAAGTCCCTTCAGTGTGTCCGACTCTGTGCGACCCCATAGACAGCAGCCCACCAGGCTCCCCCGTCCCTGGGATTCTCCAGGCAAGAACACTGGAGTGGGTTGCCATTTCCTTCTCCAATGCATGAAAGTGGAAAGTGAAAGTGAAGTCGATCAGTCGTGTGTGACTCTTTGTGACCTCATGGACTGCAGGCTACCAGGCTCCTCCACCCATGGGATTTTCCAGGCAAGAGTACTGGAGTGGGTTGCCAATGCAGGTAAAAATAAGCAAATTATCAGTATAAAAGAAAAGTCACTACAAATCCTACAGATATTAAAAGAATAATTGAGAGTATTTGAACAACTTAATGCCAATAAATTTAACAAATTCCTCAAAAGACACATTCACCAAGATCACACAATAAGAAATAGGTAACTTAAAGAGCCTTATATTTATTAACGAATTTAAATTTGTAGCTAAAAATCTTCCTAATGGGCATCAGATATATCTGGTACACAAAACTTTAAAATATTTTAGAATTCAAATGATATAAACCAGAGGCAAAAAATTCAAATATTTCTAGATGCCAGGTAAATAATACAAGTGAATCCTGTGGAATAGTTACAGAAAAAAATAGCTGCCGTAAACACAATCTAACTTTATTTTTATTGAACCATGGTAATATATAAACATGTAACAACATAAATGTGATAGCAAAAATTTTATTTTAAATTAAACATTAAACACAAAGTCAATATGTATTATTAACTTCATTTTGGTTCTTTGGAATCAGAAACCTGACTTCTTCTGACCTTAGATATTAATATTTTTTGCCTTTTCTATGGCACTGTGAACAACTTGAAAAATTTTATAATCAGCATTTATTTTTCTACAGATTCATAATGGAAAAATTATTATTGATAGATGTAGGCACTTCCAAATAGGGATTGAAGTTTTACACAAAATGTGCTCTTTCTTCCTCTTTTTATGTGGGTGGTTCCTTCTCATTGTTCAGTTC
>NW_011494670.1:5401863-5404834 GCF_000754665.1 Bison bison bison | reverse complement strand
AAATACTATGCAATCATTAAATTAAAATTATTAACTATAGTTAGTTATAGTTAAAAATAACAGTGGAAAGAAATTTATGATATATTAAGTGAAAAAAGCTTAAATAATAAGTGTACAATCATCATTCCCCCTTTTTCTTTTTTGTTAAAAAAAAAAAAACTACTAGGCCTATATATGGGTATATGTATGGTCATGCTGAGAAAAATATCTAAAAGAATATATAGAAAGTTGATCACTGCAATTATCTCTGGCTAGTGGAATATCTAAATTATTTTTTATACTATTTGTTGTTATAAGGAGTATGCATTAATTTCATTTCTAGAACTAAAATTTCCATTTGTGGAAAATATTAAGAAGCTTATCCCTCTACTCTTAGCAATAAGTTTAAATGCCTCCCATGCCTTTCAATCAGAAATTTTCTCCAATTATGGGGTATTTCACACTCAGAAAGGAGAACTTAAAAAAAAATTGACTTCTTTCAACATGATCAAGAACATATGCTTAAAACCTTTTTTGGGGGGAGGTTTATGTCACTGAGTATTGTTGTGAAGTTATGGCTTCTATCAGGATCAATCTGCAAACTTGATTTTATTTACATTTTACTACATACGTGTTTTTTAAGTGAATTCAAATAACTAAATAGCTAATTTGTATGGTATTCCATTTGGCGTGCATAACATAACCTCTGGATAAAAGGTAAGCAACCATCCCACCAACAGACGATCAGATCATCACCATGACAAGTCATGCTGTGTCAAATGGGTCTTCATTTCTCTGACAAACACGTCCAGTAAGAGCCAGTTCACTGAGCTAGATCATAGTCTAGCGAGTGTAAACTTTCTTTCTGTGCACGGATCAATCCAAACAGCCTGATGGGATCATCATGAATGTTTTCCTCTATTGCCTCGCTTTCTGGTGGGTAACTGTCCACCAAAGTGGTCTTAGAAAGGCTGATATCCTTTGCATGCATCTGCCCCTCTTCATCCTTGTCTGACAAATGAGTTTTCTGTTTCCTGGGCTTTCTTCGCTTCCCCTCATTGTTGTGATCTAATGAGGCATAGCATACCCTTACTGCAGTTTCCTAAAAGAGAAAAGCATAGTAAGTTTTCACTGTTAGCCATTCTTTAACTTTGACCTCTACAAAACTCTGCTGCTGCTGCTACTTCTGCTGCTAAGTCACTTCAGTCGTGTCCAATTCTGTGTGACCCCATAGACGGCAGCCCACCAGGCTCCCCCATCCCTGGGATTCTCTAGGCAAGAATACTGGAGTGGGTTGCCGTTTCCTTCTCCAATGCATGAAAGTGAAAAGTCAAAGTGAAGTCGCTCAGTCGTGTCCGACTCTTAGCAACCCCATGGACCGCAGCCTACCAAGCTCCTCCGTCCATGGGATTTTCCAGGCAAGAGTACTGGAGTGGGGTGCCATTGCCCTCTCCACTGGGAAACTCTAAAGCCTACCAAAAACACACAAGTTTGTTTTCTGGTCTTCACAGCCTTATTTGCCAAATTTGTCAATCAGAGTGATAACTACAAATAGTAAATTCAAGATTTTGGAATGGAAAATGCTTAAAAGAAAGCAGTTTTCTTTCTTATACTCAGAATACACATGAACTTTTTAGATGGATTTTTTTAACCAGTTTCTCACCCTGCATTCACCTCAGGGAGTGCCTGCCCTGTATTTCACCTACCAAGTAACAATACTCTGATTTGTTAAACTGGGAACAAAGCATGACAGGAAGGAATATAACCAATCAGATATGCTTTACATATGTTTAATAATTGGTTATTTGATACCCACAAAAGTCTCTACTTTCTCTACATTTGAGACTCAGAAGTATAAGGTTAACAGGGTTTATTTGTATGACTGGGGCTTCCCTGGTGGCTCAGTCAGTAAAGAAGATACTTGCAATGCAGGAGACCCAGCTTTGATTCCTGGGTTGGGAAGATCCGCTGGAGAAGGGAATGACAACCCACTTCAGCATTCTTGCCTGGGAAATCCCATGGACAGAGGAACCTGGCAGGCTATAGACCATGGGCTTGCAATGGTTGGACATGGCTTGGCAACTAAACAACCAACAACCATTTATATGACCAGCATTTGGCAAGAGTTGCATTTCCCATTTTCCCCTATTACTTCCTTCCTGCCTACCTGTCCCCAGATCCTCTTTGAGCTCATTTAGGTTGGTCTTGGATTCATCTGCATCCAAGAAAACCTAGCGGTCCTCTCTGGCCTAAAGCTGGGTCAGCACTAGATTAAGAAGGGCAGGAGACTAGAGAAACTTGCAGAAAGCAATAAGCCCGAAGACAAGATCTTGAATTTGGTGTTTGAAAGTTTTAGGATTGAATTCCAGCTGTGACATTCTGATCATGGGACCCTGGGCAGTTCTTTTTTTTTTTTAACTATCAATATTTTTAACCTCTTGCTGTCAAATGAGAGTACCTATCTTAGAATGTTGGGTGGTAAGATCCCCTGGAGGAGGGCAAGCAACCCATTCCAGTATTCTTGCCAGGAGAATTCCATGGATAGAGGAGTCTGGTGGGCTACAATCCATAGGATTACAATGAGTTGGACATGACTGCAGTGACTTAACACGCATCTTACAATGTTATTAGCAAATGGAGGTAATTTACAGTTCAACAATGTGGGAGTGAGGGATGCCAACCCCTTGAGCAGGTAAATATATATATAATTTATATGTAATTTAATATTACATATAATTTTATAGTCTGCCCTCCATATCCACAGTTCTGTACCCACAAAGTCAACTAACCCCTTGCTGTATAGCTCTGTAGTATGCATCTAGTGAAAAAACCCAATGTTTTAAGTAGACTGCACACTTCAAACCTGGTTTTCGAACCAAGATAAGGTCCAAGGTATGGTGGTATTATAATTATCAGAGCTGTAGGCTAAAACTTTAGAACAGCCATTGAATAAACAAAAATAAGGGTTTACCATTCAGAGTAAGCCAAAGTT
>NW_011494670.1:5375992-5401763 GCF_000754665.1 Bison bison bison | reverse complement strand
CCCCCCCCCCCGATGCATGGATTAGCTTCTCCCTGTTGGCACTTGTTTTCATGCTAAAAGTTAAAAAGTCTTATCTCCTCTACCAGGCAGGGGGATGGTTCTATTTACAACCTCTCTGGTATCTTTGGTCTGACTTTATTTCTAAAATAATTTCTGGATAATTGTAGATAGGTAATTGGTATCATTGCCATCACATCTCTATACTCTGCCAGTTAGCCCATATACTATTTTCAAATTCTCTTCCTAAGGCATAACTTTTATATTTTACCATCCTGGCCCTGAAACTTTAGCCTAGAGTCTGAATTTGATAGCATAACATTCAAGGTTTCCTATGCTCATAATTCACACCTTCTATTTGATTCCCAGTACTCTCCTACATAAACTCTGTATTTCAAGCAAACTGGACATTTCACTGCTTTCTTAACATAACTCATGTTTTAAGACCTGCTTTGCCTTTGCCTAGATAGAGAATATGTCAGTGAAGTGAGCAAAATTACCAAAAGGCATTCCGTAATAGAGAGGGGTGGGTAACTTTTTTGACTGTCTAGCACTTTGTTCTATTCTCTTTCTTTAATAAATTCCCCACTTTGTTTTAGGAAATTTCTTTCCTCTATCTGGTCCTGGAGAGACTATCAGTTACAATACTGTATCCCATCTCAGCACAGGAATAAGCATTCGACCCAGGCTGGGACCAATTACACTACCCATCCTCCTGCCAACAGAAGCTGGGCCAAGAGTAGGCATATGACTTCAGCAGAGCCAGTTACATGGCCTTTTGGGGACTGAGGTACAGGTGCAGAAATAGAAAAGATATCTTTCCCTGGATCTGGGTCTCCTATGGCTCTCCCAGCCTCAGTGGAAGAGCCTGTTGGTAACAGAAGAGAATAAAGTCAGTAACAAAGAAATAGGGAGAAGAAATGGAGGAGCCCTCACATTCAATCATTTCAAAAACACAACACCCTCATATCTCAGTTATATGAACCAGTGACTTCCCTTTTATGATACAGCTTGAATTGAGTTTTTGTACTTATTACTGAAAGCATTCCAAATGTTTGTCTGGTCAACAACTGGTCAACATTTATCAAGTCCTGCAGAGTTCATCGAATGTGAGTCTTGAGAAAAGACCACAAATTGTACGTGTAATGGTCATTTGTGATTTACCAAATATTGTTTCAGTTGAATAGATGGGTGGAAAATACATGTGCATTGCATGCTCATGCATGTTCAGTTGTGTCTGACTCTTTGCAACCCATGGACTATAGTCCACCAGGCTCCTCGTGCATGTAATTTTCCCGGCAAGAATGCTGGAGTGAATCACCATTTCATCCTTCAGGGGATCTTCCTGACCCAGGGATCAAACCTGTGTCTCCTGTCTCCTGCATTGGCAGGCGAATTCTTTACCACTGAGTCACTTGGGAGGCCCAGAAAACATATAGACAGGGATAAAAAAACATGTGTATCTGTGAATATAAATGGGAACTGGAGCAAAGTAAAAACCAGTTTAGGGATTAGAGACAAAAACAGGTTGAAGTAAAAGTTTTGTTGTTTTGTGTTTTTAAATATTGCAGAGATTTGGGTATATTTGTAAGTCAATAGTACTTCATTCATTTAAAGAAATGGAGACAAATAATTGAACGTGCAAGATCTTGAAAGAAGTAGAAGAAATGGTCAAGAGCCCAAGTAGGACTATTGGCTTTGGAAAGGGGAAAGGGTGCTTCTGACTTGGAGGGAAAGGAGGGATGGGTGAGGTTTTGATGTGAGGATAAGAGAAAAATAAGTTCACATTGATGCCCCTAAAATTTTTTAGGGAACTCTCATGAACCCATTTTGTCACCAAGTTTCCCAGTCAACTTTTCCTGGTTAATAGCAGACTTAGAGACTGAAATTGCAACTTTTGAATTGTACACATCATTTTCAAAGGACAAGGAGCTTTTTTCTGTTTCCAATATTTGATCCATAAGCTTTTTTTGCATTGCATTATGGGTTCTTCACACTTTTGTAATGTAATTGACCAAAGTAACTGAGTACCATAGTAACTAACTGGGCAGTGTTTTGATGATAACTGTCATTGTGACCACATGGACTATACGGTTCATAGAATTCTCCAGGCCAGAATACTAGAGTGGGTAGCTGTTCCTGTCTCCAGGGGATCTTCCCAACCCAGGGATCGAACCCAGGTCTCCCACATTGCAGGTGGATTCTTTACTAGCTGAGCCAGCAGGGATGCCCAAGAATACTGGAGTGGGTAGCCTATTCCTCCTCCAGTGGAAATCTTCTCCACCCAGGAATTGAACCACGGTCTCCTGCATTGCAGATGGATTCTTTACCAACTGAGCTACTAGGGAAGCCCTCTAATAAAATGGAATTGAGCAAATATAAGGAGATTACTTCTGGTGGGATAAATTGGGAAATTGGGATTGATCTATGCACACTGCTTACTATATGTAAAATAGATAGCTAATGAGAACCTACTGTATAGCACAAGGAACTCAACCCAATACTCTGTAATGACCCATATGGGAATAGAATCTATAAAACAGTGAATATACATATATAGCCGATTCACTTTGATGTACACCTGGAACAAACACAGCATTGTAAATCAACTATACTCCAATAAAAATTAATTTAAAAGGAGAGATTACTTCTAATTTGTGCAATTAAATTTGTGAGAAGGATAAAGACTAATTCCCTTAGAAGTGTCTTTAAATATATAATTTATAAAATAACAGACTTTAAAAGACACTTTAAGGCTCTGCACAATTTCCTCTTGAGTACAAACTAGATGCAGCATAAATAAGGCTGACCTATTTAATTTACATGTATTAAACAGCAACTTCTATTCAAACAGCAACAGAAGTCTCAGCTCTATTACAACTAAGCTGCTGTGGATCTCTGCATGTCCGGTGGTATAGTTATATTTTAACCTTTCTCAAAAGGTTTTCTTTTTATTATCGTGAATCTTGCAAATCATATTATAACAAGCAGTTTTTTTCATACCTGTTATCTAAAATACATTTAACAATTAATTGAATGTCACATGGCAGATTTGCCCATGAGAGAGTTACTTTACATTCTGCTTAAACTTCACCACATCTTGTTTCCATTAAAAAATTTTTAAGAATTTGATTTTTAGAAGGCTCCTATAAAGAAAAAGGAAATTCTATCTTAATGGGAAGTTTCCAAGTTTTGACCCATCTTTGGGAGGAAAATGTTTTCTGTCAAGTGGGACTAAGTTTGGATCTGTTTCCCTACTTAGTTTCTGAGTCTCTAGGGCAAGTTTTATATCATCTCTGTCAAATGGGAATAATCATGCTATCTCCCTCATAGGAACCTAAAATGCTAATGCCTGTAAAGCACATAAGACAAGTCTGACGTATAATGACTACATAGGAAATGCTGGCCATATGCCTGTTTCTAGGAAATAGCATGAGAGCACATAACAAAAGGGATGGGATAGAGAAAGAGAAGAAAGAACCATTATAACTGAAATTCATAACACTTCAACCACACATACACTAAGAACTGTGAACAGTAGTGCTATGTCTGAGGAGGCTGAACTGATGTGGGTAGGAAAAGTATGCTGCTGCTGCTGCTAAGTCGCTTCTGCTACTGCTACTACTAAGTCACTTCAGTCGTGTCCAATTCTGTGTGACCCCATAGATGGCCTCCCACCAGGCTCCCCCGTCCCTGGGATTCTCCAGGCAAGAACACTGGAGTGGGTTGCCATTTCCTTCTCCAGTGCATGAAAGTGAAAAGTGAAAGTGAAGTCACTCAGTCGTGTCCAACTCTTCACGACCCCATGGACTGCAGCCTACCAGGCTCCTCCGTCCATGGGATTTTCCAGGCAAGAGTACTGGAGTGGGGTGCCATCGCCTTCTCCTAGGAAAAGTATAAACTACTCATTTCTTCTTGGGTTTTTCTATTTCTGCTTATGCTTTAGTCCTGCCTATCCCCCACAAGCCGTGCGTAAATCTTGCCATAAGACAATAGCCATAGAGCTTGTATTAAATTTACACTCATTTTCCTTATAAAACAGAGTATGTTCTTTTATAGTTAATTTCTTTTCACTAAGGTCTTTCTCTCCCCATCCACCATCCATTCCTGACATCCGGGTCTTCTGAGCACTCTGTATGTGTCACTTTTTATAATTATTTCTATGATATATGTAACTTTTCTTTGCTCTGAAAGAAAAAAAGCTTAATTATTTAGGAAGAGAATCCACTTTTCCCTTGAAATCTACTGCATTTGTAGTTGTACACAATTTTGAGTCTTTAAGTGTGGCTCTGAAAACTATTTGCCTTCTGAGTTTTTCATTAGAGCTTAGGTGCTAGAATTTGACAGCAGTTCAGAATGCAAAATTTCTAACAGGCTGCTTCTGATGTTTATCAGAATATGCTGCCTTTATGCTCATGAAACAGGCGGTTGTGCCGTGACCTAAGCTGAATCTGGCCCGTGATACAGAAAACAAAACTCACCTGTGAAGGTGGGGCGTCTTGCAGTTTGTTTGCAGATCTGTCTGGTCGTGCTTTCATCTGTTCATAGCAGTTTTCATCCACCGGTTCTGGGGAGTTGAAAAGAGATTTACAATGGAAAAATTAAAAAATGCTGGCACAAATCATAATGCATGACCCAAACACCACTTTGCTATAAATGTGAAACCCTTGGGAGTCATTTGATTAGTCTATTTTTGTGGCAGTGCAAAGATAAGGAGGTACAAACTGCTCTCTGCAGGTCAGACTGTGGAGAAGCCTGTTGCCCAACAGTATTAACAATTAGACAAAATTGGATATTACTTGGTCACTTGGATATTACTCTTCTTATACCATCACAGGACATGACAGTCTCTGCTCAAACTACCATTTATATGTTACGGGGATCCCATGAGTTAAAGGCTTGCCTGTGCCCTCCTATTTAAGTATGATTACAAACGGTGCAGGTGGCATAAAGTACGGAGCACATATATTGATGATCAAAAGTTGGTAATTTTTTCCATAAGAAAAATATTTTACTCAGAGGCCTTTTTAACCCTATACTATTTTTGAAAAAATATATTTTAGATTATGTTTGTTATCCCACATATCAGTGACAGGACAGTTCATCCAGGCTGTTTTGAGGGGTATACAGTGGGGTATATAATGCTGATACTAAGTTGCTGGGGGGGTTTCGCCATGTCCACCAGCCAGCAGGCATGAACCTATTTCCTTCTGTGGGGGATGCTTACTGAGTCATCCATACCTTTCTTTCCCCAGATACTCTATTTAAAAGGGAGAGGAAGGAAAGCTAATGACTTGTAGGATGGAGAATAATGTTGCAGAAATGTTGATTGCACCAATTTGACCCCATAGATGAAAAGATGTGTTTATAATACAAGGTACTTTGTAATGCTCCAACCCTTTCTGAAAAGCAATGTAGAGAACTGGCCCATAATGTTTCTCAAAGATAAACCACGGGAAACATGAATTAGAATCACCCAGGAGGCTTGTTAAATAGGAGGTTCTAAGTCCTACTGTGGAATTACTAAGTCAGAACCTGTAAGAGAGGCACCTGTGCTCACTGCTCATGAAGACTGCAGATAATGGTGGGCTTTGAGCTACCAGGATACAAAAGAAATTAAGTTCTCAAATAGTATAAGTGGGCACCACAATTCTGCAAAGGGAAACAGGAAGGAAAATTCTTTAATAGTCTATTCCTGTAAAATAGTTTTGATTCCTCAGAGAGCAGATGATTAAAGGATACTTTACAATGGTGGCGGGGGGTGGGGAGAGACAAAGATTATTTAAATTCTTGACTCCTATAAAATTCTCATGTGTTTAACTTTAGGAGATTTCATACTGTCTTGATATATAGAGGTTCAGATAAATTTAATTCATTACTGGGAATCTGTGTTTGAGACGCCAATCAACAGGAGTTAACCCCACCTACCCACCCTCCACCAATCATGAATTAAGTGCTTACAGGGCAAGGATAGAGATCATTGGTAGTCCTTGTCTGACAGCTTCTCTCATCAGAGGGCTGGGATCAGATCAGATCACAGCTGTTTGTTTTGAGACATTTAGGGGTTTTTTAGTTGTGGGGGAGTGGAACGTTTCAAGGAATAAAGGATGCTGGGAATTGAAGAGTACTTGTTACAAAAGAACAAAAAGTGTACAACCCATCACTCAGTGATGGTTTGGCTCTTCTCTTTCCCTGCTTGTCATCAGTGTAACCCTATATTCGCTACTTTAAAAGAACCAGTTAAAACAAAGGAAATCAGAGAATCTGTTTTTTGTTCCAAATTATTCACTGTAGATATGCTTTTGTATACAGAACATAAAGCACTGTTCCCCTGGGCAATCTTCTGTTCTAGAAATAGCTTTATTTCATAGAAATCTGTGTGTGTCACAATTCATTGTAATTGAGTCTTCCGGTATTCTTACTACAAACTAGAGTGAAATAAAGAGAATATAGAAAAACAGGATGTTGATTCACTGTTGCAATACAACTTACAATATGCAGCTTTGAAAATACTTGATAAATGATATGCTAAATATACTCAAATGTATGGTTACCCTTGAAATATTTAAATATGATTGTGACAAAAAATAAGCTACCTCAAATTCTCTGTGGAATTATGTGGGGGTAATTGATTTATAGGTAAATTTAATTTTTGGAAAAATAAAACTTACCTAAGGCCACATTATCTACATTACCATAAATTGGTGAGTCTTCAAGATCATACTCATCTTCCCTATAAGAAGAAAATAATTTGCCTTGTTAGAATCTACATAGTTCATATCTAATTTCTCAACTATTTTCAGTATTGGGTAAATTATTGCACATTCTTATCCAGCCTTGACCACCCAAGGTAGATATGCAAGTAAGTCAGTAAATACAAGTGTGCATGCATGTGTGTGTCTGAATTTGAAAAGTGTATTCTGGATCTTCTTTTAGTGAATAATAGCAAATACTTATTTAACATTTACTGTGCGTCAGGAGTTACTTGAAGTGCATTATATATATTCATTCCTTTTATATTTCTCACAATAATTTAACCAGACAGGCACTATAGCATTCCCGTCTTATAGATAAGGAACCTGAGACACAGATTGGTTATATAATATGCTGAAGGTCACAGAACCAGGAACTGGCAGAGCTGGGATTAGAACCTAGATTATCTGTGCACTAAACAAAATCACTGCAGATGGTGACTGCAGCCATGAAATTAAAAGACGCTTACTCATTGGAAGGAAAGTTATGACCAACCTAGACAGCATATTCAAAAGCAGAGACATTACTTTGTCAACAGAGGTTCGTCTAGTCAAGGCTATGGCTTTTCCAGTGGTCATGTATGGATGTCAGAGTTAGACTGTGAAGAAGGCTGAGTGCTGAAGAATTGATGCTTTTGAAGTGTGGTGTTGGAGAAGACTCTTTGGAGTCCCTTGGACTGCAAGGAGATCCAACCAGTCCATTCTAAAGGAGATCAGCCCTGGGTGTTCTTTGGAAGGAATGATGCTAAAGCTGAAACTCCAGTACTTTGGCCACCTCATGCGAAGAGTTGACTCATTGGAAAAAACCCTAATGCTGGGAGGGATTAGGGGCAGGAGGAGAAGGGGATGACAGAGGATGAGATGGCTCGATGGACATGAGTCTGAGTGAACTCAGGGAGTTGGTGATGGACAGGGAGGTCTGGCGTGCTGTGATTCATAGGGTCACAAAAAGTCAGACACGACTGAGCGACTGAACTGAACTGAACTAAACTGAAACTATACACTGTACTTCCTGTTTGCTTGCCAAGAATATCACTCTGACCCCAACACTGTTTACTAAATATTGGCAGTGATTAAAAAATAAGAGGCCGGAGAAATCTTGTAGACTCAGCTTGGCAGATGCAATAAAATGATTGATTACCTATTACATCCAAATACTGTGCTGTTTTACATACATTATATAAAAAACCCAGGGAAATTCTACAGAAATATTATTTCCCACTTTTCAGATAGATTAACATATTTTCCCTAACCTTACGTGTAATACCAGCAATAAATAGCAAATGTCAAAGCTTTTATTTATGCCAGTGCTCATTCAACCCTCAGGACAACTCTACGAGATTCATTTTTCAGAACTCCCCCTTCATGCGCATAAGGAATGTCCAAGCTATAGAGGCAAATTGTCAAAAGACATATAGTAACTGACAGTGCCAGGATTGTGATTCAAGTCTGGCCCTAAAGCTCTAAATATTATTTGCTCTTGATGTTTGATTAAATTTCCTTATTGCTTCATCTAAATAATCCTATTAGGATTACAGTAGACAACTACTATTGTCACAGGCAGTAACGATAGTCCTGGTGACCAGCTTTCACAATAGCAGGCTGGCAACAGAAGAACATTTTAGGCAGTGAGTGGCATTTCATAAAATAGCAGCAACTGCTTTAACTTTGAGATTATGTATCACCAAGAGCTGGAGGGAATTGCATAACACCTATGTTAGTCCCATGCTTCTGAAAGAAGACAGTATACTTAAATATCAAGAATGTATCCTTAAAAAAAGATCAAACGATACCTGTATGATATTATTTGAAAAGTCCAGTTGCTGGTATGTATTTGCCTTATTTGATAACAAAGAAACTCGTCCATACCCTTTCTGTCTGTTGGTAATTCACTACAGCTTAATATTGGGATACAAAGTTAAGTCCCTGCTAATGGTTTTTCTCTGGCTATGCAGAGAATAAAATAGCAAAAGGTGAGGAATTTTTAATAAGACAATCCATCCATTTTCCCAGCGCACATGAATAGCAGATACAACCTGCAGATGATAAATCATGTCCAAAAAATGAACATTTCATTCCCTATGAAGAAAATAGGACGTGATTTATAATGCAGTGGCCTGCATCTGCAGGCAGGTCTCAAATGATTAATCATCACAAATAATCTATTATAAAGAAGCAGTCTAACCAACAAATTAATAAGTATATTTTTACTTGGCAATGCCAAATAGCTCCAGCCTATTGCAAATATCTAATAAACTTCAAGCACAAATGTTTGGCAGTGTTTATGCTGAAGACATTACTAGTTAGAGTAAATTAATAAATATGCCCAGAGGCTAGTGCACCACTGAGTTTTGGGCCAGATCAGGTTCTCTATTGTTCTCAACATGTCTGAAATGATCCTCTAACCAATTAGCACATTTACTGACACTCCAACATTTAAAATAATATTGTGATTGTGCTGTTCAGTCACTGAGTCATGCCCAGCTCTTTGTAACCCCAGGGACTGCAGCACGCCAGGCTTTCCTCTCCTTCACCATCACCCGGAGTTTGCTCAAACTCATGTCCATTGAGTCAGTGATCAACCATCTCATCCAACCATCCAACCATCTCATCCTCTGCTGCCCTCTTCTTTTGCCTCCAGCCTACATCTTTATGGTTCAGATTTTCCACTTTCAATTTTAAATTTTCTCTAGTCTCTATTTTTAAAGTTCTTATTCATATTTTATCATTTTTATTGTGAAGTCCTTTTAAAGAAAATGCCTCATACTTTATTATTTCAGATTAAATAAGTGAGTTCAATTTTTTTAAAAATCATTACTTTTGCCTGGGTGACTTTAAACATAAATTCCTGAAGTTTAAATTTCCTGATTTAAAAAAACAGAAATATTAAATTATTCCCTATGTTGTTCTTTTCAGCTTCCAAATTCTAAGACATAAATGTGGGTTTCAACATCCAAATAAAAATGAAAAACAGTTCTGGAAAACTAAATAAAACTATTTTAAGGGTCTGGAAAGTTGAAAGATTGAGCAATGTCTGTCAGACATTGGTTTTGATCAACTTTGTTTAATAGATATTTGTTTGAAAGACTTCCCTGGTGGCTCAGATGGTAAAGCGTCTGCCTACAACGTGGGAGACCCAGGTTCAATCCCTGGGTCAGGAAGATCCCCTGGAAACGGAAATGGCAACCCACTCCAGTACTCTTGCCTGGAAAATCTCATGGATGGAGGTCTTGCTAGGCTACAGTCCATGGGGTCACAAAGAGTCAAACATGACTGAGTGACTTCACTTTCTCTGAGTAGGCAGATAAAAGTTTGGGCTTTGCGCAGTGTATAAATGTTACTTAAAGCCATGAGAGAGGATGAAATTACTAATGACATGAGTGTAGATAGAGAAGAGGTTCACTAGATGAGCCCTGGGCACTCTGTCATCTATGGTTTAGGAGCCAGCAAAGGAGAAGGAGCTGCAGGTAATTGAGGAGGAAAGCTAAAATGGAGGTGGGCCTCAGAGCCTGGATAAGCAACTGTCTCAAAATTGGCACTAGTGGTAAACCCGCCTGTCAGTGCAGGAGACCTAAGAGACTCGGGTTCAATCCCTGGGTTGGGAAGATCCCCTAGAGGAGGGCATGGCAACTCACTCCAGTTTTCTTGCAGGAGAATCCCATGGACAGAGGAGCCTGGTGGGCTACCGTCCATAGAGTCACAAAGAATCAGCCATGACTGAAGCAACTCAGCACACACACAAGGAGAGAATGACAATGTGTCACGCTACAGATTGACCACATGTGAGACTAAGATTTGCCCCACATATTTCACGGGTGACCCTGACAAGAGCTGAGTCAGTGGATTATTGAGGACAGAGAGTTGAATAGAGTAGGTTCAAGAAAGAAGAGGAAGAGAAGCCAGCAAATATGGACAGAATGTACATGGAACTTCCAAGTTTTCCTGTAAAGAGTACAGAACAATGAAGAGGTGACTACAGGCAATCTGGTATCAAGAGAGTCTGTCTTTTCTTAAAGATGTAAGATGTTACTGTCTGTTTATATACTGATGGGAATCAGACCAAAGAGACCAAAAAAAAAAAAAAAAATGATGCAAGAGAGAAAAGGGGAAGTTGCTGCAGCAATATGTTTCTGTGTATACGCTCAATAAATTTTTACTTTGATAGGGACTGTACCATGAGTATAGGTTTCCTGAACTTGGCATGAGCAAACATCAAAGATAGACACTTGATCCAGGAGAAAAACGTAAACACTAGCGATTTTTGTATGGCTAGGGTTAGCTACGGAGAAGGCAATGGCACCCCACTCCAGTACTCTTGCCTGGAAAATCCCATGGGTGGAGGAGCCTGGTAGGCTGTAGTCCAGGGGGTCTCGAAGAGTTGGACACGATTGAGCGACTTCACTTTCACTTTTCACTTTCATGCATTGGAGAAGGAAATGGCAACCCACTCCAGTGTTCTTGCCTGGAGAATACCTGCTGTCTATGGGGTCACACAGAGTCGGACACGACTGAAGTGACTTAGCAGCAGCAGCAGCAGCAGGGTTAGCTAAGAACCAGTAGTGTTTCCTATGAGGAGATATGTTAATAGGATCTCAGAGATATGACATCTAATACTAAATTTTTATTTTGATCAGTGTTCAAGTGCTCTTCTAATAATGCCCACTTTTTATTTTAAATAAACTCAAACACAGAAGCTTGTATTGCCAGTGCTTTGGAGCACTTAAAGGACACTTAAAAAGTGTTGTTTTTTTCTCAAAGTTTGAGAGAAGGGAGGCTGGAAAGTTCTGCTATTTTGAAGAACTGTAAAGAGATGGGAAAGAAACCTAGAGCAGTGACACAGAGCTAGGCGTGCCCCAAAGACAATCAAGAATAAGATTTTTGAAACCTGTAAGTACATTTTGCAGGATTCTCACAAAGATTTGGGCAAGGGATGGGACTTCTTGCATTCACACAGGGTTGGAGTTTGGATTATGGTTACTTGTACATTAAAACAAACAGAAGGCTGGAGAACATGGATGTGTTTTGGTTCCAAATGCAGCAGTGGTCACAGTGAGGGCCTCTTCTGTGTATCTACTTGGAAATCTGATGCCAGGGAAGGCTACCCAGGAGTTCCACTATCATTAGGATGTTCAACTCTGGGAACAGGTGGAGATGACGGCTGAGACTAAAGTCTGTTCCAGGGCACCAGGTCAGTATATTCAGCAAAGAGGGGAAGTGAAGTGGGGTCCTCAACCTGCAGAGCTCTAGAAATCCAAGAGATCATTTTAGGTAGAAGAATAACTGAGATGAGATACGTTTTGTGATAAAAGCACCTTTCAGTGCCATGCAGGAGGAGACCATGCAAAAGTTGCTGGAAATTTGTCCTAAGTCCTTGAGAGAGACTCTGAAAACTAAGGAGCTATAATAAGCTTAATGTAAATCTGAACTGCTTTCCTAATTATCTGAACTGCTTTCTTTAATTAAGGGGTAAATATAATCCAAATGGGTGGGTATTTTCTTAGACCTTAATTTAGACCTATAGTCAGCTTTTTTTTTCTTTCTTACCAGCTACTCTCTGTAAGTGTAGTATTATGTTATGATTCAACTTCAGAAATGCTCATTTCCCCAAGATTACAAACCTAGTAATTGCAAGAGTTTGATTAAAATCCAGAACTGTTTGGATCTCAAACCCATGTTATTCTCACTGCATTATCCTCTTAACACAGATCATAAGACAAGAATCGTGCAGAATTACATTTAAAGGAAAAATAAAGTGCCCTGGGATATACATACCAGGAAGCAGGTATTTAACTTTCATTAGATGCAGACACTTTGCTGTCCTTTAAGTGATCATGTTCCTGACTTACTAATGCAAGAAGAGAAGATCAGAGAGGCAAATTTCTTTCCCCTCTAGCATAGCTTCCCACCTAAACCAGTTGCTGAGGAGCAGGGAGACAGGGCAGCAGGGAACCCAGGGTAGGGGGAGCTTGCCTCCCTTCTTCTGGCCTCAGACCATGTAAGGAACTGTGGAAACATCCACTATTATAGCCCTACCTAAGAAAGATACCTACCTAAGTCCTACCTAAGAAAAGTCAGTGCTACCTAGGAAAAGTCAGTCCTACCTAAGAGCCTCTTGATGAAAATCAAAGAGGAGAGTGAAAAAGTTGGCTTAAAACTCAACATTCAGAAAATTAAGATCATGGCATCCAGTCCCATCACCTCATGGCAAATAGATGGGGAAACAATGCGAACGTGACAGCCTTTATTTTGGGGGGCTCCAAAATCACTGCAGATGGTGACTGCAGCCATGAAATTAAGACACTTGCTCCTTGGAAGAAAAGTTATGACCAACCTAGACAGCATATTAAAAAGCAGAGACATTACTTTGTCAACAAAGGTCTGTCTAGTCAAAGCTATGGTTTTTTCAGTAGTCATGTATGGATGTGAGAGTTGGACTATAAAGACAGCTGAGCACCAAAGAATTGATGCTTTTGAACTGTGGTGTTGGAGAAGACTCTTGAGAGTCCCTTGGACTGCAAGGAGATCCAGCCAGTCCATCCTAAAGGAAATCAGTCTTGCATATTCATTGAAAGGATTGATGCTGAAGCTGAAATGCCAATACTTCGGCCACCTGATGCGAAGAACTGACTCATTGGAGAAGACCCTGATTGATGCTGGGAAAGATTGAAGGTGGGAGGAGAAGGGACAGAGGATGAGATGATTGGATGGCATCACCAACTCGATGGACATAAGTCTGAACAAGCTCTGGGTGTTGGTGAGGAACAGGGAAGCCTGGCGTGTTACAGTCCATGGGGTCGCAAAGAGTTGGACATGACTGAGCAACTGAACTGAAAGAAAGGTAGCCCTTATTTCCACTTGCTGTTTTAATATTAATGTCTTAATGGCAGGAGATAGTTCATTTGTTTTTTTGTTTTTTCCCTGAAGCCTCCATGCTCTCCTATAAATGTGACTTTGGCTTCCAAACTACATAATCAGAGAAATAGACAAGCTGTGAAGTACATACATAAACTTGTGAATTAATAAGATAGCCTCTTTATAGATACAATCTGCATTGTATATTCAAATTCTGCCTAAATGGAGATTTATTACAGTTGATAACAGATTATTAAATCCTTGAGGGAAGGATCCTCATCTTTTCATCTTTATATCTCTATTGTCTAACAAATGCTTATTTGTTAAATGAATATTTATTGAAGGAATGAATGTTATAAAAGAACCAGCCTTTTTTTCTGAATTTTCTCTGCAGCCAAGAGCTTGCTTCTTTTGAGATGGGTATTTTACCAATTTTTCTTTCTGATTTCTTATCATCCTAATTCAAAAACCACCAGTCCCGTCTTTGGTAGAATGATTGTATCACATTACTTTCTATAACAATGCATCTTAATTACCTTTCAAGTGAAGAGTATAAAATCAATTGTCAGATTAAGTTCTGCATGGCTATGTAGGATTCTTTTTGTCACATTTTTTTGTTGTAACTGAATCAGCAAATCACTCGATATGAACCAATGACTTAAATTATCTCATGTTGTAAAATATGTTAAAAATAATCATAAAATATAGATTTTCTTTATTGTGTGGGTCTTCCTGTAGCCCAGATCTGAATCTTCCAGAGACATTTTCACACGGAGAAGAATTTTTTAAAGGACGTTTTAGAGGACAATAAAAAGCTTACATCCCACTGCTGGGCATACACACTGAGGAAACCAGAAGGGAAAGAGACACGTGTACCCCAATGTTCATCGCAGCACTGTTTATAATAGCCAGGACATGGAAGCAACCTAGATGTCCATCAGCAGATGAATGGATAAGAAAGCTATGGTACATATACACAATGGAGTATTACTCAGCCATTAAAAAGAATACATTTGAATCAGTTCTAATGAGGTGGATGAAACTGGAGCCTATTATACAGAGTGAAGTAAGCCAGAAAGAAAAACACCAATACAGTATACTAACGCATATATATGGAATTTAGAAAGATGGTAACAATAACCCTGTATACGAGACAGCAAAAGAGACACTGATGTATAGAACAGTCTTATGGACTCTGTTGCAGAGGGAGAGGGTGGGAAGATTTGGTAGAATGGCATTGAAACATGTATAATATCATGTATGAAACGAGTTGCCAGTCCAGGTTCGATGCACGATACTGGATGCTTGGGGCTAGTGCACTGGGACGACCCAGAGGGATGGTATGGGGAGGGAGGAGGGAGGAGGGTTCAGGATGGGGAATACATGTATACCTCTGGCGGATTCATTTTGATATTTGGCAAAACTAATACAATTTGTAAAGTTTAAAAATAAAATAAAATTAAAAAAAAATAAAAAAATAAAAGTAGTTACTACCTAAAAAAATAAAAAATAAAAAGCTTACAGTGTTACCCTATACCAATGAGAAAGCTCTATGTTTTTCAAAGGCATTTTCAACCTTTCAGTTTGCCATTTCAAAAAGGTCTTAAAGAATCTTCTAGAAAACTTTCTATATTTAGATTTTCTTTTCCCCCAAAAGAGAAGTTTCCAATTTAATGACACACTTGGGTCAGAATATACTAAGAAAATGAAACTTCTTTCCTGTGACATCATAAATCTTCTCTTAAAAATGTATTATACAAATTTATCTGCAACTTGCTTAATAAATATAAGAGATTAAGTTATGTTACATCCATAACTGCATATTATTTAGAGTTATTTGTTGGCAATACCCTTAAAATGGCACAGCATTCTTGTGTATGTGCATACATATCTTAAATTGTATTAGGTATTGTCAGATTTCCTTCCACCTTGAATTCTTAAGAGCCACACAATTCTATATTTAATTGTACTACATTCTTACAGTCTGAACTGAATCATAATCTAGGATATCTTCTTCCAAAGTTAACGAGGATTCTGCAGATACCAGATTAGTTTCATTTTGTCCTTCATCCAGCTCTCTCATTGACTCAGGGAGAGTAAATAACTAGGGTAGATAATGTTATAACTATTAATCTTCAGATGGAAGTAAAAGTAATTAAAACTCATTTTTTATTTTAACCCAAGTGAAACATTCCTAAGTCAAACCTATAAAGCAATATAACACTAGTTACTTTCCACATTATTTGGGAATCATAATCCATGATTTATTTTCTACGTACCTGGGAAAGTAGTCGTCGGAGTATGTGCATATTTTTTCTGAAAGATATTCAAAATAGACAAATTAAGAGAAAATTTGACATGTGTTAAACATTTTAGAGCATGTTCTGAGAGGAGCTTAGTCTCAATGTCAGTTAACATCTTTAATCAAGCCACTTAACTATCACTTAGGGGTAAAGATATTCTCTGATTTGGGCCAATCACGTTCTGTCTTGGTAATCTGGAATGCAGACATAGTACAGCTTGGAGATGACGCAGAGCTCGAGTGAGTGGCCACTTTACGCAGGGGAAACACCAAGCTGAGACCAGGGGAGCCCTGTGCCTGCCTTTTCTGTGGTTCCAGTCTGTTGTGGGGCACAGCTGTACTTTTCTGCCTTCAGGTTCCACAAAACACCTCTGCTTCTTACTGACAAATTGTCCTCTTTGCCCTTGCAGATTTGAATAGGCTTTTCTTCCTATCAAAAAACAAACAAACAAAAAAGTCCCTAGAAGACACTTCTATGTACTTATCTAATTTTGGAGTGCTCGTTAATTTTTCTTGGTGTGTGACAATCACATAAAAATTATCTGACCATCAATAAAATTTCTTTGAACTGGATAGATATATATATTGTGATATTTATTATATTTTGATTGCATGTTATTAACCTGGCATTAAATAAAAATCTTGCAAAGGCTATCACACGAAAGTGAAGCCCAGTATTATCTATCTGACAGTGACTCAGAGACAACTGTGTGTTGGTAATAAACTAACAAATATTTCCAAATAATTGAACAAGTCACCAAACAACTACCAAAATTATTTTTAGATTTGTGTATGACAAAGTTATTATCCAGAGAAGTCACTAAATGTTAGAGAAATATTATTCAATAATGTTTCAAATTATTAAAATCACCATATTGGAGGGTAAAATAGACATGCCACATGTCAGTATATTTGGAAGAATTCTGTTAACGACCAAATGTGGGAATTTTTTGCAAATCACAAACATCAAGCAGCTATGGGACCAGAAGTGGTGAATGTAACCTAGTTGGGATCTGTCACAAATATGCGTCTTTAGCCCACAGTAAATGTCTTACCATGGACTGCATCTGAAAGATGTAGCTGTTTTCAACTACCTTCAGATTAGTCTTGTGAATATGAATGTAACACGGATGCTGGGAGAAGCCTAGAGGAGTCTACTGCTGCACAGTACCCACAAGTTAATGGAAGCCCAACAAAATGAGAAAGCTTGAGAAAATGTAAAAAAGTTCAATAAGCATAGGAATAAAAATTAGTTAATATAGACTAGAAAATTGTTAACTGGAAGATATAAAGTATGTATTGATTTCTTTTTATATGAACTACCTGTTTATACTCAGGTCATTATTATTCAAATTTGTCTGAAATTGAAGTGCATACACAAGAATTTAGTCAAACTGTAGCTTGGTCTATTCAGGGTTAGGAATCAGAACTGGATTTGGGTACCAGCTCTTCAATGTATTTCATTGCAGATGAACAAGCAAATCATTGTAGAACTCATTCTTGGTCCATCAGTAGGGTTAATAATGCCTCTATCATGGAGTAGATGTGGGAGATAAATGAAGTAACTTATATAAAAACATTTTAGAAAATGACAAAGTTGGCTATCAATATTATACATTCTAAGTCCACATCCTGTAACAAGCCACATTTAATTGTGCTAACTTGAATTTGGGAAGTTTTCTGATTAAATGGATTAGCTGAAAAGTAGCTGATAGAATATAATTTGAATGCTATTTTGAAGACTTATAAATAAATCTTGATTTGAGATGAAATCTTCTTTGGGGAAGAAGATTGTCATCAACTGAGTAGTAAATTCAAGGAAAAGATTAAAACTAAACAAAAATAGTGATGGTACAAGAAAAAGAAATAGGTGTGGAGTAAAAATGTTTCTCCGAACTGACTAATACTTCTTAAAGATGATGTGGGTTTTCCAACTGGAGGTGCTTAGAGTATAAATGATGGTGCCTGGAACATACACTGCTGTAATATGTAAGAAGGATAGCTCTCTAGAAGGAAAATGTAGTTCAATGTATTGGCAGCAGAGAAAAGCAAAACAAAGATTTAGACCAAAAAGTTTTGTGTGAAAAAGGAAAGAGAAAGGGAACTAAAATAATGTGAAGAACAAAATCAATAATGGGTAAAGGACTTTGCACATCAGAACGAATCATACTGAAGAAGCACCCTAAAAGGAAACATTAAAGGTTCAAGGTCACCGTATCACACTACTCTTAAAATTTAAATGTATAATCTGAAGCGAGACCATCAGTACTTATGTCCTTTTAGCCTTACAATGCTTATCATAAGAAGTGTGATAGAATATGATCTCTTTAAATAGGGGTACTACAATCAAAGGTTTAGAGGTTACAGCAAAAGATCTTACAGAAAAAGATCTGTAAGTTCAGACTCCTGAAAAGAGCTTGCCCTGTCCTGAGTGCTTATAGGTTTATTTAAAAATAAATGACATGATTTAAAAGCTACTTAAACATTTCAGTTATATTTAATAAAACACAGTTTTTATTTTATTACAAAGCATGTATGTTACAAAACATACAAAGGTATGTTTGCAAGACTCGGTTTGAGAAAAGCTGGGTGAGTTTTCATAATCCTCTCCTGTGATTCAGATATAAACGCTGTGGTCAGGTTCATGGTTGAAAGGGTGTGAGCTGACATTTGCTTTTGTTTTCCCTTTATGGTGTTCACCCTTCCATGTGCAATACAGAACAATAAGAAACAAGAGTACGTGGCTTAAACTCCATAATACAAATTTTATGATACATCTTTTGTTGTGAAATATGTGCCGTAATTTTCTAGCAAATAGGAGATACACTGATAGGACTTTGATGTATGAGCAAACCATACAGTTGTTTATCCTTCTCAAAACAGAGAAGAAAGGTTAAAGAATATTTTTTAGGCTTAAAGGAAGAAAAAGTGGATGCATTCCTATTAGAAAGAGAAATAAATATGATCCTCCTAAAGAACATATTTGGACAAAGAATCACATAAAAATGAAAGATTTTCTTGGGGGGAAGGGAGAACTCCATTTCAAAGTTTCTACGGAGCCCTGCCTGCTACAGAAAACATCAAGGAGAGACTTATCTTGTCTATCTGATTGAATGTGTAGATACTGCATTGTTGCTGGAATAGAGATTTTCTTTTGCAAGCTATTTAATACAACCAGAAAAACTTATTCACTAACAGTTCACCGAGGTGGAGTCATATCTTGTAAGTTTCTTAGCTGCAAAGAATAGCACAAAGATGTAGAAATAAAAGTTACATGAAGCCAGATGTAGGAGCATTGTGTACACAGACCAAGGGACAGAAAAGCTGGCTAAATAGGACAGAATCTCTGGTAGTCTGTCTGTCCAGGAGAAACAAGTCAGGGAGAGTCCTCAGGTTGACTGCCAAGGAATCAAACAGTTTGCAGGACTAATCCCAAATCCCCTTGGAATCTCTGGATAAGAAAGAAAGATAGTGTTCTTTGCTCATGTGAAGTAGAAAGGATGGTGATCATTTGTAATACCGCAGTGGTTGGGAATGGGCTACAGAGAGAAAAGGGGGAGATGGGATAAGAACATCCACAAACACTGTTCCAAGGTTAATCTTAGGTCTGCACACCGGTGAAGTGCAAGACCCGAGGTAATGTGCTCCTCCTGAAGAGTGAGGATCGAGTAAAGTCAAAACAAAAAAAGTCTTTAGTTTTTCCTGGATCCATGAGCTCAAGGGTGAGCCCATCCATGACTCAACCCCTGCCCAAGCCCTGGTGGAAGAAGGTGGTACCATAATTTCTAACAGATTGCAGGTCTAAGGGATTGTGGAGCGGGTGTGGGAGAAAGAGGGTATCTAAGAATGGGAAGGTGCACATAATGGTGTGAGCTAACACCCATTGTGAAGTTGACCCTGTGCTGAAACTTGGGACTCCCTTCTGAAAACCTCATCCTGCCTGGAGTAGTCAGACAGTCTGGACCTGGCTCAGACCTTGGGAGGGTGTAGAGTCCTGGGCTGGAAGTGATGGGGCACTGCTGCATTGAGGAGCCTGAGCATCAGGGGCCTGTGGCCGGAGTGGGATACTCTGGCGTGGCTCCACTCCCCTCCCTCTAGGTGTCTGTTTCTCCCCATCCCCGGGGTCTCTCTTTCTCACCATCCTTAGAAAGGGAGACAAAGGGTCTGCAGCAGGGCAGCACACTGGGCTCATACATCTGCAAGCATAAAAGCACCATGAAGGAATCGGCGTGGATACAGAAGAGGGACACATTCCAGAAGTCTTTAGCTCTTTACTGCTCAAATAAATTAATTTGAGCCAGGTTGATATTTAGAAGGAATTCTAAGAAGCCTACAGAAAATTCTCTAAAATGAACCTGTATGTGATTTGAACAAGCTATTATCACTAAAACCCAGGTTATTGTACAGACATGTTAAATAAGAGACAGGGCAGGAATTGGGATGAAAGCTGGAGAGTTTGGGGATGGTAGGAGGGGTGACGAAGCCAGAGGGATGGATAAAGAAGATGTGGTACACATATACAATGGAATATTAGTCATAAAAAGGAAAGAAATTAAGTCATTGGTAGAGATGTAGATGGATCTAATTTGTCATACAGAATGAAGTAAGTCAGAAAGAGAAAAATATCATATTAACATGTAATGTGACAACTACAAAAATGGTACAGAAGAACCTATTTGTAGGGCAGGAATAAATAACGCAGATAGAACGGATTTGTGGGTACAGGAGGGGAAGGAGAGGGTAGGAAGTACTGACAGAGTAGCATCGACATATCTACATTACTATGTATAACACAAGTAGCCAGTGGGAAGCTGCTTGTAGCACAGGGAGCTCAGCTCAGCGCTCTGTGTTGAACCAGAGGGATGGGAGGTCCAAGAGGGAGGGGATATATGTACACAGAAAAATGATTCTCACTCAGCTGGTAAAGAATCTGCCTGCAATGAGGGAGACCTGGCTTTGATCCCTGGGTTGGGAAGATCCCCTGGAGGAGGGCATGGCCACCCACTCCAGTATTCTTGTCTGGGGAATCCCTATGGACAGAGGAGCCTGGCAGGCTACAGTCCATGAGATTGCAAAGAGTTGGACATGATTGAGCGACTAAGCACAGCACAGCACATAGCCGATTCACTCCATTGCACAGCAGAAACCAATATAACATTGTAAAGCAACTATACCCAAATGAAACAAGGGGTAACATGAAGCCATAGTAAGACGTTAGCAAACATTTGTGGAAGGAAGGACCAGAGCCACAGAACAGTGGCGTGGGCTGTGCCTTGTGCAGGACCCACCTACTAAATCCCCAGGACTGTGCTAAGGTGACTACATACTTCTCACAGAACCCCACGGTCTAGATAGTATTTCCGACACTTTGGAGATAAAAAATCTGAAACTCAGAAGTTACATTACTCCAACAAGATCTCTCAGGTAAATAGCAGAGTTCTAATACAGGTCACCTTGATTTCAAAAGTCATGATTTTAAAAACAATTGAGGGAACCAAAGGCCGAGGAACCAGAGATCAAATTGCCAACATCTGCTGGATCATCGAAAAAGCAAGAGAGTTCCAGAAAAACATCTATTTATGCTTTATTGACTATGCCAAAGCCTTTGACTGTGTGGATACAGCAGAAAATTCTGAAAGAGATGGGAATACCAGACCACCCGACCTGCTTATTGAGAAACCTATATGCAGGTCAGGAAGCAACAGTTAGAACTGGATATGGAACAACAGACTGGTTCCAAATAGGAAAAAAAGTATGTCAAGGCTGTATACTGTCACCCTACTTATTTAACTTCTATGCAAAGTACATCATGAGAAACGCTGGGCTGGAAGAATCACAAGGTGGAATCAGGATTGCCGGGAGAAATATCAATAACCTCAGATACGCAGATGACACCACCCTTACGGCAGAAAGTGAAGAGGAACTAAAAAGCATCTTGATGAAAGTGAAAGAGGAGAGTGAAAAAGTTGGCTTAAAGCTCAATGTTCAGAAAACGAAGATCATGGCATCTGGTCCCATCACTTCATGGGAAATAGATGGGGAACAGTGGAAACAGTGTCAGGCTTTATTTTGGGGGGCTCCAAAATCACTGCAGATGTTGACTGCAGCCATGCAATTAAAAGACACTTACTCCTTGGAAGGAAAGTTATGACCAACCTAGATAGCATATTCAAAAGCAGAGATGTTACTTTGCCAACAAAGGTCCGTCTAGTCAAGGCTATGGTTTTTCCAGTAGTCATGGATGGATGTGAGAGTTGGACTGTGAAGAAAGCTGAGGGCCAAAGAATTGATGCTTTTGAACTGTGGTGTTGGAGAACTCTTGAGAGTTCCTTGGACTGCAAGGAAATCCAACCAGTCCTTCTAAAGGAGATCAGCCCTGGGTGTTCTCTGGAAGGAATGATGGTAAAGCTGAAACTCCAGTACTTTGGCCACCTCATGCGAAGAGTTGACTCATTGGAAAAGACTCTGATGCTGGGAGGGATTGGGGGCAGGAGGAAAAGGGGACGACAGAGGATGAGATGGCTGGATGGCATCACCGACTGATGGACGTGAGTTTGAGTGAACTCTGGGAGTTGATGATGGACAGGGAGGCCTGGCGTGCTGCGATTCATGGGGTCGCAAAGAGTCAGACATGACTGAGCGACTGAACTGAACTGAACGTAATTTACAATTGTCTGGTTTTTTTAAGTGTTCTTTCCCACTCTGCTGATTTTAGGCATGAGTCATTTATAGCATGCCTGATGTGGTAAGGGATTGTGCAATTATAAGGGGAAAAAATGTCTGTCTTTTAAAAAACCTGCTTTTTTTTTTTTAAGTTTAGGCAACATGTCTTTTAACCATGGCCAACTAATCATCATAAACAACTCCCGATAAAAGTTTGTATGGTGGGAAAATGGTATGAATATGCATTAATAAATTCCAACGCGTAATCAAAAATGAGAACTGGAAAACCTATTCACATTGTGTTGTAACAGACAAGCACAGCCAAATACTTTTGGGGCAGCAGTAACAGGTCAGTAAAATTAGACCAGTCCTGATCTTATCGTGTTAATGAAAATTGATTCTACACACTCATATTCACCACAATTCAATGCAGTCATAGGGCTGAAATAAGAGACTACATGGTTGAAAGTGGGCTTCCCAGGTAGCTCTAGAGGTAGAGAACCTGCCTGCCAATGCAAGAGACTCCCTGGAAACTGACCTTGGTTCCAAATTAGCTTCATGTACTTTTTTTTGAACACATGAGTCTAACTCGATTTTGTTAACTTTGTTTTATTTATTTTCATCTGTTTAAAGAAACTGTATTTACATTTTCTGTTTATCACTTAAATGTCCCACTTCCAAGAGTTTTTTGGTTCTAGAATATTAAGAGCACTTAGAAATAGTTGAACTTTCATTCCTCCATCCACCCATCTTTGTATTCAACATACATACCTACGTTGAGTGCCTAGTGTGTGCAAATACTGTGCCACTTACTGGGCATCACCCTAATTCAATCATGGCACAAGAGGGTGAAAGCCACATGGTTAAAACTTCTGCCCCGTTTATTGAAAAGAGAAGCTGTCAGTGGCTGACCCTGGGACTGTTTGATCACAAGCTGTGGTTCAATCTATCACTTTTCCATTCCCTTCTGATCCTCCAGCCAAGCCTGCTGCACTTTAGAGGCCCTGAATAATCCTGAGAAGCCTGAGTAGACTTGAGTGGAACCTTAAAGAGCTAAAATTGGGACTCTGTCTACATTTCTAACATGAATACATGCTTAAGCAAACCCTCAGGGTGAAAAAAATGTATCAAATAGATTTTCTATAGATAAAAACATATTATGAATAACATTCTATAAAGTTATCTTATTCTACAGATTTTCCAGTGACTCCATCTCCATTTAAGCAGGTATCATATGGCTATTTCTCAATGTCTTACCTTGTCGCTGCTTTTCTACACAGTGAAAAATGTTGAAGATCAGCGATATAGTCAGAGCTAAGCCCAAGAAGGCTAGAATTGCCCAGATGGAAAAGTGGCATTCAGCGTTTCCTGCAAACAAAAGCAAACACATGCTTAGTAATATTAGCTTACTCATTTTTTTGGAACTGGGAATTCTCAAAATCAAAACCACTGTATTTTTTCAGAACGAAGGACAAACCCGTCAAGAAATAAGCTAGCATTTGTTAGTCTAGCTACTAAAGATTCGGTTCTAAATCAAGAACTTCAAATTATGCAGAATCATAATTTGCCGGGGACCAGCCCCGGCTGATCCAGGGTATTCGAAGCGGGGACCGCGTCGGCGATGATTGGGATACAATAGCTTCAATTAGATGTTAATTAGAGATGTAAAGAGTAATAGAATAAGGATAGCCCAGTAGGAAAATTCAGTGAAGAAAAGAGGCTGAATAAAATTCCAAAGCAGGGAATTAACGTCACCTATGAAGGCCGCAGGCGTCCTCCCGTTCTCCCGAAGGAGAGGAGACACTAAGGCCTCCCCGGTCGGATCTTAGAAGCCCAGGCAAAATTAGTAAGCATGGCGGGTTCCGCGCTCCAGATGGAGACTCAGCCAGAATTTGAGAGAGAGAGTGACATGGGGAGACCAAGTTGCAGTGAACAAGGCCCACACTTTATTTTCCAAAGTAGTTTTTATACCTTACGTTATGCATAGAGGATAATGGGGGAAGGGGTGGAGTCATGGAAGGACAGCAGTTCCTGGTCCTAATCGAAGCCAGGCTTTCAAACTTATCATATGCAAAAGTTCAGGTGAATTACATCATCTTCTGGCCAGGAGGCCTGTTAACATTTTAAGAAACTTATCTTTCTCTAAAGGGGATTATTCCAAAGTCAGGCACCAGCCTCCAAAAAAGCATTGGACAAAGCTGCATTCCTATAGGGCAAAGGTGAGGTGGGCTTAATCAAGAAAAGAATTAACTCAAGGGTCCAAGGTTACAAACATTGAGGCTACTACTTACATTTCCATACACCCATTATATCAATCAATACACTGCCAAGGACACAGTAGGTAAGGAGTATGGAGACGTAGCAGCCAACATTGGCCCAATAAGTGAAAAACTCTTCACCAATACAATTTCTAATCAATCTTTTAACTACTCAAAGGAATCTGTGTTTAGACAGTTTAGAACATCTCCTGCCTCTCACAGTTGGGAGGCTCTGAACAATCACATGTGGCCGGAAAAACCTATTCAGGCAGGCTAGAGGATTTCCAAAGGAGTTTCTAGGTTGAAACACTGTGACACCCAGGAATTATTAGCTGGAGCTGTAAGCTAACTCTTTTTTCAGAGAGAGGTAGTGGGGAACAGCCCCCCGTAAAGTCAGAGGTGTAGATGAAAGCACAAAGCAGAAAGTAGGCAGACTTTGGTTTTGGGGGTAGATGCTCGAGAATTTCCAGGGGGACTCCTGAGGCTCGATCCCGCCTTTGCGTATGCTGAGCCTCCTTCCTCATGACCTTTGCCATGGGCAGAGCTTGCTCCCCACAATAATTGCCTACACTTATCCCCTTTTTTAAAATCCTCTGTGTGTAGTCATACATGCTTTCATTACTGTGGAGAATCACTTATTACCTTCTATTAATCCCAGTACTACAGGACGCTGTGTGTTGGGATAAAAACAATAATACTGGAATCAGAGTAACCAGTTTTGTCAAGACTAGTCATAAGGAGTTTTCTCATACTATTTGGAGCCCCAAGAAGAGATAATGGTGGGTTGATTACGGTTCTCCTTCCCCTCTGTGAAGGTGTTTCTTTGTTCCTGAGCTATAAAGGGGATTTTGTGAGATACTGACCATCAGCTCAGAGAAGGCAATGGCAACCCACTCCAGTACTCTTGCCTGGAAAATCCCATGGATGGAGGAGCCTGGTAGGCTGCA
>NW_011494670.1:5373680-5375892 GCF_000754665.1 Bison bison bison | reverse complement strand
ACCCAGGGCAGCTGATGATCACTGCTGCTATCTATGGGGTCGCGTGACTGAAGCGACTTAGCAGCAGCAGCAGCAGTGATCATCAGCTGCCCTGGGTTATTTATGTCAATCTTGACACATAGATGAGTGGCTACTAAGATAATTAGCCTAATTACAAATATATTATAAAATATAAATGAGATATATTTGCATACATGTATAAAACTCAACTAATTATCTTAGTTTCATATACCCATGTGAATGCTGACCCCAGAAAAATAGCATGTGATTCTATACTACATATTTGGGTATTCACTCAGTATCAATTAGACATTTCTTCATGCCAGGAACTATGCCCTATATTATGGAATCAAAGGTAAAGAAAACAGAATCTTTGTCCTCAAGGAACCATGTTTAGTTGGGGACATGATTGTGTAAACACATAATTAGAAGTGCAGTGTAAAAAGCAATCGCAATAGAGATTATGTTCCTTCATAGTTCCCACTCTCTTTCTCTCTGTCACTCCCTAAACATTTTAAGCCCCTTCAGAGAAATCCAAATACCACGATGTTAAACACAATAAATAGTAGAGGCAAAAACTTAATAGGAGGAAAATTAGTTCTATGCCCTTAACCTACCTTTAAACCATCAAATAAAGACTCCCTAGTACAAATGTTCTTTGTGTTGCTCTATTTCACTTATTTTTTGTATCTCAGATTTGACATTTGAATTGTTTAATTTCCTTTAAATTATTGACTTTGCAGTGGTTGTTGAACTGCCTTCTGTGTACTTGATTGCTTTATTTATTTATCAGAATCATTTATTTTTAAATGAGCATAGATAGGCATGCTGCTGCTGCTGCTGCTAAGTCACTTCAGTCGTGTCCGACTCTGTGCGACCCCATAGACCGCAGCCCACCAGGCTCCCCCGTCCCTGGGGTTCTCCAGGCAAGAACACTGGAGTGGGTTGCCATTTCCTTCTCCTATGCATGAAAGTGAAAAGTGAAAGTGAAGTCGCTCAGTCATCTCCGACTCTTAGCGACCTCATGGACTGCAGTAGCCTACCAGGCTCCTCCGTCCATGGGATTTTCCAGGCAAGAGTACTGGAGTGGGGTGCCATTGCCTTCTCCTAGTCTTCTTCAAATTAATTTGGTTTAAAACACTGAGATTTGGAGGGGCCTAGTTTACTCATCATGCACATAATCCATAAATATTTATAGAATTCTATAATGTAGTAAATTATCTTAAATATATTAGAAATTCTAGTTATTTCATGATACTGCATATATTTTTAGAAGAATTTGATTTTTATGTCTAACTTAAAAAAAAAAAAACAAGCGCTTATTGAGTACAAATTTTAAAAAGTCTGACTATCAAAATATAGAATAACATTCAAGGCCCTCTATTAAAAAATAATGGAGAAGGAAATGGCAACCCACTCCAGTATTCCTGCCTGGGAAATCTCCTTGACAGGGAAGCCTGGCGGGCTACAGTCCAGGAGGTCACAAAGAGTTGGACATGACTAAGCAAATGAATAGCTTTAAAACAAATAGTGGGCTTCCAAGGTGGCATTAGTTGTAAAGAACCTGCCCACCAATGAAGGAGATATGAGATGAGGGTTCGATCCCTGGGTCAGGAAGATCCCCTGGAGTAGTAAATGGCAACCCACTCCAGTATTCTTGCCTGGAAAATTCCATGGATAGAAGAGCCTGTGGGCTACTGTCCATGGGGTTGCAAATAGTCAGACATGACTGAGCACACATGCACGAAGGACACTAATATTATACTTAGAAAATGAAGATCATGGCATCTGGTCCCATCACTTCATGGCAAATAGATGGGGAAACAGTGGAAACAGTGTCAGACTTTATTTTTGGGGCTCCAAAATCACTGCGAATGGTGATTGCAGCCATGAAATTAAAAGACGCTTACTCCTTGGAAGGAAAATTATGACCAACCTAGATAGCATATTCAAAAGTAGAGACATTACTTTGCCAACAAAGGTCCGTCTAGTCAAGGCTATGGCTTTTCCAGTGGTCATGTATGGATGTGAGAGTTGGACTGTGAAGAAAGCTGAGGGCCAAAGAATTGATGCTTTTGAACTGTGGTGTTGGAGAAGACTCTTGAGAGTCCCTTGGACTGCAAGGAGATCCAACCAGTCCATCCTGAAGGAGATCAGTCCTGGGTGTTCTTTGGAAGAAATGATGGTAAAGCTGAAACTCCAGTACTTTGGC
>NW_011494670.1:5371403-5373580 GCF_000754665.1 Bison bison bison | reverse complement strand
GTGAAGAGATGACTCATTGGAAAAGACTCTGATGCTGGGAGGGATTGAGGGCAGGAGGAGAAGGGGACGACAGAGGATGAGATGGCTGGATGGCATCACCGACTCGATGGACATGAGTTTAAGTGAACTCTGGGAGTTGGTGATGGACAGGGAGGCCTGGCCTGCTGCAATTCATAGGGTCACAAAGAGTCAGACACGACTGAGCAACTGAAGTGAACTGAACTGAGACTTTTTAAAAAACCTGCCAGAGTGTTTGGCAGATTTTTACCATGTTAGTATGTTACTTTTAGTGGTTACATAGAATTTCGTAGTGTTGCAGTAATATAAATTACATACCCGATTCTCTATGACAGACATTCTGATTTTTTAAAAACATTTTTCTTTTATAAACAATAATGCAAGAAACTCTATCGGATGGACATTTACCACGTATGCAGGCTTATCTGCAGAAAGGTTCCTGGCAGTAGAATTGCTGGGTTAAAGCAAATTTTTAAGGCAAACTTTCAGAGCTTAATTGTTCCTCACCTCCTTTTGATAACAACCCCTTTCAGGTGGTTGATTTAACTGTAATGAATAATGGAACCAGCAAGCTCTCTCTTGCCAGATGGCTCTCAGTTTCCTTCTTTGCTGTCATAACGTGTGTGTGTATGTGCTGAGTGATGTCCGACTCTTTGCAATCCCAAAGCCCACCAGACTCCTCTGTCCATGGGACTTCTCAGGCAAGAATACTGGAGTGGGTTGCCATCTTCCCAACCCGGGATTGAAACCTTGTCTCCTGCATTGGCAGGTGGATTCTTCACCACTGCACCACCTAGGAAGCCCATGCTTTAATTGCCACTGTCGAAATACAGGGTTATTAATTTCTGACTTCTGTTATTAATCATTAAACTAATGATTTTTATTATTAAAGATTTTTCTTCCTTTCTTTTCCTTATATATGTCCCTTTAGGACCACAGTCTAGATACAGTCTAGATTCTTCCACATTTTAAAGCAATTTGAGTGCACACAGTCTTTTCTACTGCGGTATGTCACAACTATTATTTTAGGTTGTTCACGCAACCAAATGTAGACTCTCATCATCACCTCTACACTCACTGTGTCTGCTGCTGTTGCTGCTGCTAAGTCACTTCAGTCATGTCCATCTGGTGACACTTAAATAAATGACCTTTAATTGCTACAAAAAAGCCATACTTATACAATCATCCATGTTCAAAGTTAAAAACAATTAGTAAACTCAGATAAGCAAAAAAAGGATAAGAATCAACTATAATCCTACTATCAAGAGACAGTCACCGTGAACACTTTGGTTAATGCACTTTCAAACTTATTTTCTGTGTAGAAGCTGTTTTGGTCATGAGGCGTATGATTTAATTATACTGACTATACTGTTATCTGCTTCCCCCGATAATTAATACAGCATGCTCCTTTCCTATAAGCTAAATATTCCTTCATTTCTTTTAGCTGCCCTATATTCCATTGTATGGATTTCCCATAATTTAATCAATCCTTTATTTTTAGACATTTAAGTTGCTTCTAATTTTTAGTTATGTAAGAAATTTTGTGATGATTATCTTTAACCAAAACTATACACCCAATCTTAATTTATTTTAAGGTAAAAATTCCTGAATTACTGGATAAAAGAATTTTGCCATCTTGAGGGCCAGTGTTTGAAAACAGAGTACTAAGCAGACCCTTCTCAGGTCAGTTTGGCCTCTGTTCCTGTTAGTTCAATCGGCCCTGACTTTACGGCTCTTTGTGTTAATCCTTGCTCCATCAATCACCACTCTTAACCCAACTACTATCTTTACACACCCTGTTCCCATACACTCCTCTTTTCCAGAGTTTCTGGAGAAAGTTGTCCCTTTATTTTTTTCTCTGGAGCCTGTGACATAGGTCCTTCAGGAGAAGGTGGCTGCTCCTACCTCTGCCCTAAACATAGAGGACATCACACTTTTCTTTGCATATTGTGTGCTCTGCTGCTGCTCCTAAGTTGCTTCAGTCGTGTCCGACTCTGTACGACCCCATAGACGGCAGCCCACCAGGCTCCTCTGTCCCTGGGATTCTCCAGGCAAGAACACTGGAGTGGGTTGCCATTTCCTTCTCCAATGCATGAAAGTGAAAAGCGAAAGTGAAGTCGCTCAGTCATCTCCGACTCTTAGCGACCTCATGGACTACA
>NW_011494670.1:5349852-5371303 GCF_000754665.1 Bison bison bison | reverse complement strand
GACTACAGTAGCCTACCAGGCTCCTCTGCCCGTGGGATTGTCCAGGCAAGAGTACTGGAGTGGGCTGCAATTGCCTTCTCCGATTGTGTGCTCAGGTGTGTCCAACTCTTTGTGATTCCACAGACTGTAGCATGCCAGGCTCCTCTGTCAATGGAATTTTCCAGGCAAGAATACTGAAGTGGGTTGCCATTTCTTTCTAAGGGGAACTTCCTGACTCAGGGATTGAACTCGTGTCTCTTACATTGCAGATGGATTCTTTACCACTGGGCCACCTGGGAATCCCTTTTCTTTCTTTACCATGAGTTTTGTCATTGTTGTTCAGTCACTAAGTCATGTCCGACTCTTTGCAAGGCCATGGACTGCAGCCTGAGGGACCTCCCAGCCCATCAGTGTCTCCTGGAGTTTGCTCAAGTTCATGTCCATTGAGTTGGTGATGCTATCCAACCATCTCATCATTTGTCACCCTCTTCTCCTCCTGCCTCCAATCTTTCCCAGCATCAGGGTCTTTTCCAATGAGCTGGCTTATTCCCATTAGGTGGCCAAAGTACTGGAGCTTCAGCTTCAACATCAGTCCTTCCAATGAACATTCAGGGATGATTTCCTTTAGGATTAACTGATTGGATCCCCTTGCTGTGCAAGGAGACTCTCAAGAGTCTTCTCCCAATGCTGCAATTTGAGAGCATCAGTTCTTCAGCACTCAGCCTTCTTTATGGTCCAACTCTCACATCCATACACAACTACTGGAAAGACTATAACTTTGACTATACAGACCTCTGTCGGCAAAGTTATTTCTACAAAATATTACTTTAAGTTTTCTGTCTGTCTTTCAGGACTTGTCTACTATACACACCCAATAATAGACCATGCTCCAATCATTCTGAAGCACTTGCAATTTTCAATAGAGACCATACTTTATGTCTGGACATTTGCCCCTTTTCCTGAAATACCTTTCTCCTTGGCCATCTGACAAATTCCTTGTCATCCTTCAAAAGTGCCTTCCCTCTGAAGCACTCACTCAGTACCACCTGTCCCTCACCAAGTAACATCTCATATATCCCTTTACATTTCAACAAATATCAAAATAATCATTTACGTATAAAAACTCCTCCCTGCTAGACTGAACTTCCCAAAGGAGAGAAAGAGTATCTTATTGATCTTTTATCTTCACACTTCAATTTCCTCAATGCACCTATTGTTAATAAGACTCATATAAAGAGATTTGTGTAATGATGTTTCTCACTAATAAAATGGTCAATAAATGGTAGCTATTGCTATTGTTATTATCTTATTACTTGGGTCACCAGATGTGAAGAGCTGACTCATTTAAAAAGACCCTGATGCTGGGAAAGATTGAAGGCAAAAGGAGAAAGGGGCGACAGAGGATGAGATGTTGGATGGTATCACCAATTCACTGGACATGAACTTGGGCAAACTCCAGGAGACAGTGAGGGACAGAGGGGCCTGGTGTGCTGCAGTCCACAGGGTCACAAAGAGTTGGACATGACTTAGCGACTGAACACACATAATAGTAAGACTCCTACTATTATTTCTATATCCTATTCAGCACAAGTAGGTGCTCACTAATTATGTGTCAACTGACTAAATGAAGAGTAAAGTGAAGAGGGCAACTTAATAAGCAGGGCCAACAGAAGGGTTCTGCTCAAGTATCAAATCTAGACACATCCACAACCCAGGAAAAGACAGATTGAAGATTCTGTTACATTTGTATCTAGTACTATTGAGAAGAAGACCTATTTCCCAGAAGCTAGGAAACAACCCCTGAGAAAGGAGTAACTCATTGTCGCTTTGGTGAGGCTACTCATCAATTTACCATCCTAATTCTCTTTGCCCTGAGCCTGTATTTGCAAAAAATCTACCTATAAGTTGTATCCTAGGATACAAGTAAGCTAGTGCTAACAGCTGGCTATCTGATTAAATTTATGGGTGGTCACAACTATAAAGGTAAATTTTTATTTTCTGGTTTAAAAAATCAGTCTTTGAGGAGTTTGAGTAGTGTCCATTAAAATCTCGTGAAAAAAGGAATTTAGAAAATACCATTAGCTGAGCTAAGCTGTGAACTCTATTGCAACCCAGGATACATATGCTTGCATAAAACTGGGATGCTTGCATAAAACACGAGAGTCAGGGTGAGTAGAAACAGTTTCACAGACCACATAATCATGTTGAAAAGCATGAAATGGAGATGTGCTTTCATTCTCTTCTCAACCTTTACCTTAAAAAACTCATATGTTTACTTTTATGTATTAAATGTACACTTTCCTACTATGAGAACAGAAAAATGGATGTCTTCCTATAAGCTGACAACAAGGTTCTATCTACATAAATCAAGACTTGCCTCATGAGATAGTTGTTTTAGCTATTCTTTGTCAGAAAATAATGGAAGACTAACTCCTGCATTTAAAACTCAAATAAGTTTTTGGTAGATGTTCTTTATGATTTCTTTTTATTTGGGGCCTAGAAAATGATATAGTGTAGTATAGTATAACTTATCTAAGAATATAGCATATTAACCAAAAAGCTGCACTGCCTACAATTAAGAATTTAATAGATGTTTTAATAATTTACCTTTGGCCAAATTAAGGGTGACTTGTAGTCTTGCTTGGGCTTCCTGGTGGCTCTGTGATAAAGAATCTGCCTGCGGTGCAGGAGTCTCAAAAGCTTCGGGTTCAATCCCTGGGTCAGGAAGATCCCCTGGAAGAGGGCATGGCAACCCACTCCAGTAATCTGGCCTGGAGAATCCCCTGGACAGAGGAGTCTGGCAGGCTACAGTCCACAGGGTCATAAAAAGTCAGACAGGACTGAAGTGACTTAGCACAGCATAGCCTTGCTTTAGAAATGGTCCCTCTAGAATTCAATTCAGTTCAGTGGCTCAGTCATGCCCGACTCTGCAATTCTGCGGATTGCAGCATGCCAGTCTTCCCTGTCCATCACCAACTCCTGGAGCTTACTCAAACTAATGTCCATCGAGTCGGTGATGCCATCCAACCACCTCATCCTCTGTCGTCCCCTTCTCCTCCTGCTTTCAAACTTTGCCAGCATGAGGGTCTTTTTCAAGGAGTCAGTTCTTCGCATCAGGTGGTCAAAGTATTGGAGTTTCAGCTTTAGCATCAGTCCTTCCAATGAATATTCAGGACTGATTTTTTTAGGATGGACTGGTTGCATCTCCAGCACCACAGTTCAGAAGCATCAGTTCTCCAGCACTCAGCTTTCTTTATAGTTCAATACTCACATCCATACATGACTACTGGAAAAACCATAGCTTTGACTAGACAGATCTTTGTTGGCAAAGTAATGTCTCTGCTTTTTAAGATGCTATCTAGATTGGTCATAGATTATGTTCCAAGGACCAAGCGTCCTTTAATCTCATGGCTGCAATCACCATCTGCAGTGATTTTGGAGCCCAAGAAAATAAAGTCTGTCACTGCTTCCATTGCTTCCCCATCTATGTGCCATGAAGTTATGGGACCAGATGCCATGATCTTCGTTTTCTGAATGTTGAGCTGTAAGCCAACTTTTTCACTCTCCTCTTTCGCTTTCATGAAGAGGCTCTTTAGTTCTTCACTTTCTGCCATAAGGGTGGTGTCATCTGCGTATCTGAGGTTATTGATATTTCTCCTGGCAATCTTGACTCCAGCTTGTGCTTCATTCAGTACAGCATTTCTTATGATGTACTCTGCATATAAGTTAAATAAGCAGGATGACAATATACAGCCTTGACGTACTCCTTTTCCTATTTGGAACCAGTCTGTTGTTCCATATCCAGTTCTAACTGTTGCTTCCTGACCTGCATATAGGTTTCTCAATAAGCAGGTCGGGTGGTCTGGTATTCCCATCTCTTTCAGAATTTTCTGCTGTATCCACACAGTCAAAGGCTTTGGCATAGTCAATAAAGCAGAAGTAGATTTTTTTTTTTGGAATTATCTTGCTTTTTTGATGATCCAGCAGATGTTGGCAATCTGATTTCAGATTCCTCTGCTTTTTCTAAATCCAGCTTGAACATCTGGAAGTTCATGGTTCACATACCACTGAAGCCTGTCTTGGAGAATTTTGAGCATTACTTTGCTAGCATGTGAGTTGAGTGCAATCGTGCAGTAGCTTGAACATTCTTTGGCATTGGTTTTCTTTGGGATTGGAATGAAACCTAACCTTTTCCAGTCCTGTGGTCATTGCTAAATTTTCCAAATTTGCTGGCATATTGAGGGCAGCACTTTCACAGCATCATCTTTTAGGATTTTAAATAGCTCAGCTGGAATTCCATCACCTCCACTAGCTTTGTTCGTAGTGATGCTTTCTAAGGCCCACTTGACTTCACATTCCAGGATGTCTGCTGTAGGTCAGTGATCACACCATTGTGATTATCTGGGTCATGAAGATCTTTTTTGTATAGTTCTTCTGTGTATTCTTGCCACCTCTTTTTAATATCTTCTGCTTCTGATAAGTCCATACTATTTCTGTCCTTTATTGTGCCCATCTTTGCATGAAACCTTCCCTTGGTATCTCTAATTTTCTTGAAGAGACCTCTAGTCTTTCCCATTCTATTATTTTCCTCTATTTCTTTGCATTGATCACACTGGCCATCTAGAATTACTGCATCTAATCATCATGTCATATATTTTAGGGATTTGATCATTCATTTATTTATACAAATGGTTAAAAGGTGCAAAACAGATTTTGGAAGATTTTTTGACTCTCCCTGCGGATCTTCCTTAGGTCAACCTCTGAATGGAGGCTTTGATTGTTTCTACACCAGAACATGCCCTAGGTAAGTTCCCAAGATTTCTTAAGAGAATATAGAACTTACTTCCATCTCAGCTGATGACCTGTGTAAAACAGCAACAGAGCTAAACTTCAGGTTGTAGTCAGAAAATAAAAATTAACTCTTTACTGCTCTTTTTATTATCTTCCATTTTCTACAATTTCTGCCTTTGTTATCAGGACAAAATAAAACTTATTTTAAGAAAAAGAACCAACTGTATGAAATTTGCTGTTGAATTTATTAATTATAGAGATGCTATGGACTAGAAGATATTGTTTAATACATCACTGGTATAAAAAATGTCATGAAATACAAAGCTTCTGAATGAAAATCTTCCTACTTGTAACTCAGACCATGTTACAAAATGCATAAGACTCTGGGGATCTCCTCAAGAAAGGATAAATTTTAACTCTAATAATCCATGTGAATATTGTCACTGGTCAATATTGTCACTGATCATATGTCTAACCTTGTATATCATTTGACACGCAATAGGATTATATGCTGCTCACTTTTGTGAATTAATTGTACCCTTTGCTCTTTTTCTCTTTGTACTGATTTCTTTGGTTCTCCTTTATGTGTACTATTCTATGTATTATTTATATGTACTATTCTACATACTAATACTTCTCTTTCTGGACGAAGGGTAAGAGAGCAAATAAACACATAGAAAATATAATAAATCTCTAGAATTTATCATCCTTGGGAGAACTAATAAAATCATCCTTCGGAAACGAACAAAATCAGTCTCCTTTGTACTTACCTTTTTTTCCCTTTCCATTTCCCACAGAATCTAGTATTTAGTATATACTCAATAAATAGTTGTGCTTTGTGTAGATAAAATACAGCAGAGTAGGAAAAGGTGTACTTCAAAGCAGCACGCAGAAAATCCTAATTTCATTTTAAAATTACACTGATTCTAGCTATAAATTCTTATCGTTCACAAAAATATATTTCACTGATGAAGTTTCCCTCATCCATTAATTATTACAAGAAGATAATTTTGCTCTGAGCAGCAAAGAAATAACCAAAGCAATATAACAAGATTACACTTATACTAAAGGCTTTGCTGCTGCTGCTGCTAAGTTGCTTCAGTCATGTTCCACTCTGTGCGACCCCACAGACGGCAGCCCACCAGGCTCCTCCGTCTCTGGGATTCTCCAGGCAAGAATACTGGAGTGGGTTGCCATTTCCTTCTCCAGTGCATGAAAATGAAAAGTGAAAGGAAGTCACTCAGTCATGTCCGACTCTTCATGACCCCATGAACTGCAGCCTATCAGGCTCCTCTGCCCGTGGGATTTTCCAGGCAAGAGTACTGGAGTGGGTTGCCATTGCCTTCTCCGACTAAAGGCTTTAGGAAAGCCCTAATAATTTTCATGAAATACATCAGCAACTCCAAGGAAAGAACTTGGACCGCACTGTACATCCCTTTAGGCTGGGTTTTGTCATTTGTAGAACAGTAAATTTGCTTTATCAGTTGCAGACGTTTTAAAACAGGCTAAATTCTAATATGTAGGGATTTGCTTCACATGGTCTCTAGTTTTCCCCTGATTTTAGGAGTCTATGATTCCTGTGTAACCCTTCTATTGCCCAAGATACTTTTCTTTTGTAAAGCGATCAGAGTTAAAAGTAGGAAGATTTTTATTTGGAAGCTTTGTATTTCAGGACACTCTTGATATGTTTCAAAATTTTTGATTGCCAACAATAAATGCCCTATTTGGAAAGCAAAACAAAAAACACAGAGATGAGAAGATATTGAATAACTAAATGGTGGAGATTTTCAACTTGAATGGTAGTTTTGTGTACATGTTCACGTATACAGATTCACACATATACTTTACCTCCTCTTACTGAGTTACTTCCCATATACAGTATGCCCATGAGGGTGTCTGTTCAATACTAACAGTGCCTCTTATAACAGTGGGTGTGCAAAGTACCTAAAATTTCTTGCCTAACAAATGCAATCTTTATTACCATTATTCATTAATTGTAATTACTTTCATATAGCTTTTAAAAAGTACTCTTATACAATTACAATTTTAATTTAGTTATCTATACTGTTAAAAAACTAAAAGTTTTGGGACGTTATTAGTGAGGCAATGTCAGGTAGGAAAACTATGACTGAAGTTTCTAACTAGCTTTCAACTACCAGGGGCCAATGTGTGTGTGCGAGTTGCTCAGTGATGTCTGACTTTGTGATCCCATGGACTATAGCCCACCAGCCTCCTCTGTTCATGGAATTCTCCAGGCAAGAATACTGGATTCATTGCGATTTCCTTTGCCAGGGGATCTTCCTGACCCAGGGATCAAACCCGGGTCTCCACATTGCAACCAGATTCTTTACCAGCTTAGCCAGCAGGAAAACCCACCAGGGGCTAATAGTAGTAGTTTAAATATGCTGCTGCTGCTGCTGCTGCTGCTGCTGCTGCTAAGTCGCTTCAGTCGTGTCCGACTCTGTGTGACCCCATAGACGGCAGCCCATCAGGCTCCCCCGTCCCTGGGATTCTCCAGGCAAGAACACTGGAGTGGGTTGCCATTTTCTTCTCCAATGCATGAAAGTGAAAAGTGAAAGTGAAGTCACTCAGTTGTGTCTGACTCTGTGTGACTCCATAGACGGCAGCCCACCAGGCTCCCCCGTCCCTGGGATTCTCCAGGCAAGAATACTGGAGTGGGTTGCCATTTCCTTCTCCAATGCATGAAAGTGAAAAAATAAAGTGAAGTCGCTCAGTCGTGTCCAACTCCTAGCGACCCCATGGACTGCAGCCCACGAGGCCCCTGCGTCCCTGGGATTTTCCAGGCAAGAGTACAAGAGTGGGTTGCCATTGCCTTCTCCGAGTTTAAATATAAGTTGGCTTAAAACTCAACATTCAGAAAACTAAGATCATGGCACCGAGTCCTTTTACTTCATGGCAAATAAATGGGGAGACAATGGAAACAGTGACAGACTTTATTTTCTTGAGCTCCAAAATCACTGCAGATGGTGATTGCAGCCATGAAATTAAAAGACTCTTGCTCCTTGGAAGAAAAGCTATGACCAACCTAGTCAGCATATTAAAAAGCAGAGACATTACTTTGCCAACAAAGGTCTGTCTAGTCAAAGCTATGGTTTTTCCAGTAGTCATGTATGGATATAAAAGTTGGACTATAAAGAAAGCTGAGCGCCAAAGAACTGATGCTTTTGAACTGTGGCATTGGAGAAGACTCTTGAGAGTCCCTTGGACTGCAAGGAGATCCAACCAGCCCATCCTAAAGGAAATCAGTCCTGAATATTCATTGGAAGGACTGATGCTGAAGCTGAAACTCAGATACTTTGGCCACCTGATGCAAAGAACTGACTCCTTGGAAAAGACTCTGATGCTGGGAAAGATTGAAGGCAGGAGGAGAAGGGGATGACAGAGGATGAGATGGTTAGATGGCAACACCGACTCGATGGACATGAGTTTGAGCATGCTGCAGGAGTTGGTGATGGACAGTGAAGCCTGGCGTGCTGCAGTCCATGGGGTCGCACAGAGTTGGACACAACTGAGCAACTGAACTGAACTGATAGTTCAACATAAAAGTTCTGATATTACAGTCTCCATGGATTCTACTCATGAAATGAACATTTCTTATTGTGGTGATCATTTGGTTGCAAACTAGGCACATTACTGATGACTCTTTGTTGCACACTGCCACTGTCTACACAGCCTCTGCCACTACTGTCCATATGCATTATCCCATCAATAAAAGGCATTAGAATCATGGACTGGATCACTGGAAGAGATTCTCAAATCTAGTCCCAGGCTTTCAAGTAAATAATAAACTTGTTAATGCAAAAGTTGAAAACTGCCAAACTTAAATGTGCCTATTATGAATAGGTTATTTGAAAAGTGAATGATACATGTTAGGAAGGGGCCATGATGGGAAGAGGGACATTAGCAATATGAAGCTTTGGAACGTCTATTTTGGAACAGTGTATAGGGAAAGAGGCAGAAGATGTGACTTTCTGCAGATCACTGACCCTCACCATAAAGTGAAAGTGAAAACCGCTCAGTTGTGTCCGACTCTTTGCAATCCCATGGACTATACAGTCCATGGAATTCTCCAGGCCAGAAAACTGGAGTGGGTAGCTATTACCTTCTCCAGGGGATCTTCCCAACCCAGGGATCAAATCCAGATCTCCCGCATTGCAGGTGGATTCTTTACCAGCTGAGCTACAAGGGAAGCCCGACTGTCACACTAAGCCAACTATAAATCTAGTGTTCAGAAACCATCTATGTGACACAAAGGTCCCCTCTTTCTAGTACATCATGATTCCTATTAACCAATACTTATTGATTTTACCTGAGGAAAGTGTACATAGGGGAGTGAGACAGAGGGTAGATTTTAAGACAGCATGTTATGATTCCTCTAGTGTTAGACTCGTCATTTCTTTCATAATTAAACTCAGAATTGGTAAGCTTGGGAAGACCTATTGGGATTTTGAAGTCTGCCAAATTCCCTACTGTAGATGAATTTGTATTTTTCTGTACTTTTAGCTGCTCCATCTTGTATATGTACTTACTGTTTCCTGCGGGAGAACCACCTTGGTAAGAGCCTCTGAAGATGGCACAGGTGTGTGCAACTTCATCCAACAAAATACTGTAACTACTACACTTCTTTAATGTTTTAAGAAGGCCTGTTAATTGTTTCTTTCCTTTTTAAGTCAGGAATGCTGAGAAAATTAAATGAAAAAAATGTCTGGAAAAGAGTTCAATATTTATTTATTATTAACTAGCAATTTGTAGGTATTTATTTCTTAGAGTTGTGAGCTTTATGTGACAATCATTGCTGGGTTAACTGTTCTTAAGATCACTATCAATTATTACTTAATTAAATGACTGTGTTGGACCTACTTTTAAAGAACATCTGCATTCAAAAGATTCATAAATAAGTCCTATCTAGTCTCTAAAAGACAAGCTTTCATTGCTCTCAAAAGATGACTGAGACTCAAGGGAAAAGAAACTGAGTAAAGACAATGAAAATCTTTTTTTTTTTCCTTCGAAAAACAGCAATGTGTAACTAGAGTGAATCATTGTTTAAATTAAATTAATAGCAGCCCAAAGGAGTTCTTTTTGCCATTTGATTCAGCTAATCCTGATTATGTGAATACAGAAGCACAGTAGGAACCGGGATGCTGGCATATTTACTGATGCGGGGACTACAAGCCATGGGTGCTGTGCTGTACTTAGTCGCTCAGTCGTGTCTGACTCTTTGTGACCTCATGGACCGTAGCCCGCTAGGCTCCTCTGTCCCTGGGGATTCTCCAGGCAAGAATACTAGAGAGGGTTACTATGACCTCCTCCAGGGGATCTTCTGGACCCAGTAATTGGACTGGAGTCTCCTACATTGCAGGCCCATTCTTTACCAACAAGCCATTTAGGTAGGAGAGAAGGAAAACTTTGGATTTTATTTTTCATACATTGTTTTCACTCAACTAGGAATAATCTCACTTTTCCATGGTGTTCACATTTATTTTCTCCTTTACTTCACCTATTTAATTTAAAAAATACTATAATCTGAGTCTCTCCTTTCATATTAAGCATGTTTCATTTTGTTTCTTGGCTTTTAAGATCTATGAGGCTTTAATGGCAAATACTGTACATATTTTATCTTCTGTGGAATTTTAGGTCTTAATTGTTAATGGAGGAACTCCTGCATTACACTGAAAAAATCTAAATATAAATTATGAAATCCTAAGGAGAAAATTTTATCATCTCCTCCAAATTTAAAATTAATTGATGGGAAATAGTTGAATGTCATATTCACTGCCTTCAGCCTTCCCACACTTGCCAAGTTCCCCATGACTGTTAGCTCATAGCAATTATGCATAGTATTGTTATGTTCATTTCTGCAGGGCACTAGCAAAACTGGTATAATTGTTTTCGTTCTTTGCTAATATATGTACATGTACCTGGGAAAGATAAAGAGAATTGTGAAAATCATACATCAATTTATGTTCCCTGTGGAATAATCCAATCAATCAATTTTAAAATCCATCAACCAAACACTGGGAAGCAAATTCACAGATATTATAATATCTATTATCTTCTACAAATGACTCATACATATTGATATTAAAAATACTATTAGCACAATTAAAAGCAAAAGATATAATCAGATAATTCACAAATGATAGAATTATAAACAGTTTAAAAACCCATGCAAAAATGTTCATTTTCATTATAATCAGAGTAATACATATTAAACAATGGCTTAGCATGTTGTACTTATCAAATTAGTAAAGATTTATAAAACTGAGACCAGCTTGTTAAGGAGAAACACTTCTAGGATGAGAGTGAATTGACAACAACCTTGGAAAAGCAATTTGACAATAATGATACTTAAAATGTTCATAACTTCTTATTCAGTAATTCTACGTCTAGGAATCTTTCCTAAGAAAATATCCTTAATATAGAAAAAGCTACAGAGTTGTTCATCCCTCTGTCATTTAAAATACAAAAAGACTGGATGCAACATAAATGTCTAACAATAAACAAATGACTAAGTAAACTATAACTCAATTGATGTCACTGTGCATTCATATAAAACAACTAAGCAGAAGTTACCATGAAGATGGAGATGGTGATAATGTTAGTGAAAAACACTGAACATATGATTTTATAAACATTATTATTTTAGTTATGAAAAGCAAACCAAGTAGAATACAGAGAAGCAAAAGTTGGAAGGAAATATAACATAATATTTTCTAAAGTGATGGAAACGAAATTTTTTCATTTGTATTCCACACTTCTCCTACTTTATATATTATACATATCTTCTCTTATAATGGGGCTTCCCTGATAGCTCAGTTGGTAAAGAATTCGCCTGCAATGCAGGAGACCCTGGTTCGATTCCAGGGTCAGGAAGATCGGCTGAAAAAGGGATAAGCCACCCAATCCAGTATTCTGGGGCTTTCCTTGTGGCTCAGCTAGTAAAGAATCTGCCTGCAATGTGGGAGACCTGGGTTCGATCCCTGGGTTGGAAAGATTCCCTGGAGAAGGGAAAGTCTATACACTCTAGTATTCTGACCATAGAATCGCAAAGAGTTGGAAGGGACTGAGAGACTTTCACTTTTCTTTTATAACATTTATTTAAAGAAATTAAAAAGGAGGGAGGAGGGTTCAGGATGGGGAACACATGTATACCTGTGGCGGATTCATGTTGATATATGGCAAAACCAATACAATATTGTAAAGTTAAAAAAAAAACTTAAAAAAAAAGAAATTAAAAGTACATTAAAGAATAAAGGAGGAATGATAGTCAATGTGGAGCAGAAATTAGGCTAATAAATGTGGATTCAACCCTTATAGTCCATTCCAAAGGTGATGGTATTTTCACTGGCCTTTGCAAATTGTCATCTCTCTGAAAGTTGATGATTGAATTGATTTCTGGGAAGATAATGCCTAAAGTGTAAGGAATTAGAATGTTGTTACTTCTAACCTGCTTTATTTTTTTAACTTTATTTTATATTGGAGTATAGTTGATTAACAATGTTATTAATAGTTTCAGGTGTACAACAAGGTGATTCAGGTATATGTATACATGTCTCTGTTCTTTTTCAAATTCCTTTCTTGATTAGGCTGTTATAGAACACTGAGCAGAGTCCCCTGTGCTATACAGTAGGTCCTTGTTGGTTATTCATTTTAAATATAGCAGTGCATAAATGTCAATCCCAGAATGCTTTTCTTGCTTTATAATTAAACTATAAAAAGGAATATGCAAGGTCAAGGAAAGATCCTCTAAAAATAACAAGTACTTTAAATGGGATGATTATCAAGGAACAGGGGCTTCCCCAGTGGCTCAGCAAAAAAGAATCTGCCTGCAATGCAGGAGACCAGGTTCTATCCCCAGGTCGGGAAGATCCCCTGGAGAAGGGAATGGCTACCCACTCTTGCCTGGAGTATTCCTGCCTGGAGAATCCCATGGACAAAGCAGTCTGGTGGGCTACAGTCTATAGGATCACAAAGAGTCGGACGTGACCGATGCAACTTACCATGCATCAAGGAACACATACCCAATAGCTACATTTAGCTTTATGTTATAAAATACTATCCAACTTTTTTAAAACAGGCAATTTACGATCATTGATATACTTCAAATACATTCTAATTATTATAAAGTTCATCTCACACTTTTAAAATAATTGTGTAAACTTACTTTCCAAATCTTTATTAAGTATCTTTTTGCTAGAGGCTTAGACATTATTATGTAAATTCTTAGGCATATGAATTGAGCAAAATTTAAAATGCCACTTACCTGACATGCTTTTTTTCTTTGAGAAATCCTTATGCAGCCATAAGCAAGTGTATGAATTAAAAATACTCCCGCAAGCTTTTTTTTCTAAGTAATGTTGCTCTGTTGTTATAAGTGTCAGTAAACTTTATCTGTACCTCAGTTTTTTCTCTCTTCTTAAAATCTTCTGCGTGTACTTTGTTCAGTTACAAACAGGAAATGTGGTGATGGAGGCTTCTAGAGTTTTGATCTGAAACCAGTAGGCTGTTAAACTTTTCTGTGAAATGTGAGAAGTAAAATCCCACAAGCCTCTGTACCCTGGTATTTGAACTTTTATCAGCACTTAACAAACATTAAAACAAATAATAAAATCAATGGGTAAATTAGACTAGGCAGGATGAGATGGTTGGATGGCATCACTGACTCGTGAGTTTGAGCAAACTCCAAGAGATAGTGAAGGACAGGGAAGCCTGGTGTGTTGCAGTCCGTGGGGTCGCAAAGAGTCGGATACAACTTAGCGATTGAACAACAAGGATTTCCCATCTCTCAGAAGAAAATCTAGGGATCTCCTCCCAAGTGAGGTCATATGAAGACAAAATAAAATACACTAAACTGAGGAGAAAACGGTAAGAAGCCCCCAGGCATGCTCAGCTGCTGGTTGTGTTATATTTGAGGTGTGGCAGAGGAAAGGAAATTAACACACTTGGAACACTTACTTATCAGGTACCTTCTGTACCTAACTCCACTGGGAGATTGGGTGCCTGCCTTCTTTCCTGCCAACCTTGCACCTGCAACATGAGTCTCTCTATCCAATCTAGGGCCACATGGTGACAAGCTCCAGCTCTCTCCTATCCTGGAGTCTCAGTATCAGAAGTCCTTAAATGTTAGTGTGCATAAGTATGTTACGTACCATTAGTTTAACATACATATTCCTTAGCCCTGCTGAATCAGAATATTTGGAGTACAAATGTGCATTTTCACAATTACCGTTGCTTATTTTAATATATGGAGAAGGCATGGCACCCAACTCCAGTACTCTTGCCTGGAGAATCCCACAGACGGAGGAGCCTGGTAGGCTGCAGTCCATGGGGTCGCTAGAGTCGGACAGGACTGAGCGACTTCACTTTCACTTTTCACTTTCATGCATTGGAGAAGGAAATGGCAACCCACTCCAGTGTTCTTGCCTGGAGAATCCCAGGGACGGGGGAGCCTGGTGGGCTGTCGTCTGTGGGGTCACAGGGTCGGACACGACTGAAGCGACTTAGCTTAGCTTATTTTAATATAAGTGTTCTGGATAATTCTCTGAGAAATCCATATATATGTGTGTGTGCATGTGTGTGTCAATAATAGCATTTTATTTCTAATGTTAGATAAAAAATTGTCTTGGTCATATCTATGTATACAGTTTATAAGTATTTCTGTGTATATATATCTGCTGCATATTTGCTTATGTGCTTATGATATTTGCTTATGTACTTTGCCACTTTTCTTTAATTATAAAGAAATGACAAACCTGAATCCAGTTTATTACAAAAATAGATGTACTTAAAGCTTTAAGAACTCAAACTTAATATAAAATTGAAAATAAGACTTTTGATGCACAAACTCAGAGCAAAGATATTATATGGCTTGCTTTAGCTTCTCTAAGATTCCTGAGGGCAGGGAGAGCACCGATCTTATCTGTCCGTAACACTCCAGCATCTAGAATAATGACTAGCACGCTGTAGTCTCAATAAATATTCTCACAATGATTGAATAAATAAAAGAATGTTAGTTTTCTGCTTTCTCCCAGCTCCATCACAGTAAAGAACTTCCCAGTAAATAAAATACAGTGTTTCTCTATTCCTTGGATAGAGTCAACTAAGTACTAACAAATTTTTCTACCTTGATCACTTTTTTCCAAAACACTGAATTGGCCAAAAAGTTCTTGTGAATCTTTGAATCAGAATCGATAAAACTGAAAGAAGTCATGGGGAATCCCTAGCCTAATCTTCTAAAAAAATTTTTCAAAATACATTTCATAGAACACATTTTGCTCTAGGTTTTCAAGAAATCCTTGGGAAAAATACTCCTTTAACCAATATATTTGGGAAAATTGTATATTTTCATCTCTGTGGATGCATATTAGTATATTAAAGTCTTAGATATAATCCTACAAAAAGGAAACCTGAAAAACATTTTTTATCAGAGCTTTTTCTAAACTTCTTTGTCCAGAGAACTTTTTATTTGGCTGCCATCCATTAGTCAGATGGCAGATTGTATAAAATGGGTCTGGATGCCCACAGACAAAGATCTCAAGGAGACAGAAGTCTCGGGTACATGTAGGGACAAAAGGACAACAAAAATCAGAAGGATCCATCCAAGATTAGATAGAATTTAGGAATGGAGACTGAAGAGATGACTCCCAGATTTCCATAGAGGTTTGGACACCTGCAGTATCAGTTCAGGAGGAGAAGGCTGGCTCAGGTGGCCATGAGGGGTTACCCTTTGGTCTTAAAACAGGATGATTGGAAAGAAGGATAGAAGGCCCAGGTTCCGAAAGGAACTGTATAGATTCCCCAAGCAGGACCTTAGCTTGGGGGCAGAGTATTGATAGATTCCCATTTCTACCAACTGGGGCATGCAGAGGACATGGGAGAAAGAGTTTCAAGACTGGACATTGAGGTACGAGCATCCCCTTGTTAGAACAAGAACAGTGCTGAGGATGGGAATGAAGGTGCGAAGATACCCTCATCTTGGCTGATCCATAAAGCACAATTCTAGAAACGAGAAGGGTGTTCAGTAGTTGGTTTTGGATGCAGAGAAAGTCAGACTCAGCAATAATGACTCAGGTCAAAATACAGGAATTCCATGGTGTAGCTCAAGAGGTGTAACTCTCAGTACAGACCAACAGGGAAGGAGACAAACGCTTGTGGGACAGTGCCTGAAGATGGCTAAGGCTTGCCTGTCTCAAGTTTGCAGCCTCACAAAAACACAAGTCAGCAAAGATCGAGAAAAGACAAGGGCAGAGGAGACAGGCAGGGACTAAGCAAGAGTATACCCCCTACTTTGGGTCAATAAGGCAATCTGTGGTACCTGCTGAGTGATTGCCTACTGGCTTAAAAGAGTTAACGTACTTGATTGTACATAATCTGCATGACCAGCATTTCCAAAATTGTCAAACTTTGGCTAATAAATCCGAACCACTTCACAATTTCTAATTATTGTAATGTTCCTGAAAAATGACCTGCATTACAGTGTTCCCCGAGTCATAGTCTTACATATTCAGGAGATAGAACAAGTTTGTCCAAGGTCATATGCAAAGTCTGTGTCTGTGCATTAGCTTAGCTCCACAGATGTTTGCAATCTGCTAGAGAAAAATGATAGTTTTTCATCAAATATAGATGGCTGAGCACATGAAGACATTATCAGAATATAAACACCTACAGATATGCTTGTTATGAAATATATTAGTGCATTCAGAGATTTGAATCATGCCTTCATGAGTCATGTTCAAATAATAAATAAACATGAGGCTTCTGTACTACTGTTTAATGAGACAGGTGATCAAAATGAAGTATAGAAGATAGCTAGACAAAGAAGAAATGTCCTGACAAGATTGAAGCAATTAGATATGTTGTAGAAAATTTAGGGGAAAGGTGTGGTTTTGATGGGCACCTGTCAAGAAATAAAGACTTTAAGGCCAACAAAATTGAGGTTTTGTTGCCAAAAGAAACTAAAAAACATGTCAAAATGGCAAGAGGTTCCATACTCAGAAAAATGGGTCATGGAGTATAAAAAGAGACACAGTTTCCTACCTGTATTTTATGGTTATCTATTAGTTTTTTAATTACTTTCTATCACTGTAGTTGCTTATTTATATCTGCATATACACATGCATATATTATACACACATATATTTAAGGTGTTACAAAATGTTTTGCTTTTCTCAAAGAGTTCCAAAATGTTAAGAGTAGCTATTAGCAGGGGATTATCAGGGACTTTGACTTTACATTTTACATGGTGATCTATTGTTTAAAATTATTTACAATAACATGTACTACTTTTATAATTGGAATTAAAAATGCTTCCTAGTTTTAAAGGCTCATTGAAATACCTTGTTTTATAGAATTAGAATTTCTCTCTCTGTGATTTTTTTCCCCTTATTCTGGAAAATCATTCTTTAGTAAGACTGAAGCTAGTACAAAGCAAGCAAACAACTTTATGAAAGACAAAATGGAAAGGGCCCCTGTGCTTCCAATTATGCTGTTTTAAAATATGAAATTATTTAGAATTAATTAGAAATTAATTAGAATGTTACAATTGCATCTGATTAAACCATACTGATTCATATTTTCATCAAGTTTATACTATAAGATCCTTCAGAAAACATAATTACTCAGATGAGTAAAAAAAAGTTAAAAGCAATAGAATGCTGCATAGATTTGGCCTAAGATTCTCAGATCTTTTTATTACATTTATAATAGCCTTGTAGAACCAAAAATCAAACACTGGAAAATCAAACACTGAAATAAAAGTAGATAACAAAAATTCAGAAATGAAAGAAATTTTCATTTTCCTACATGTAAAAGGCTTAAACACCCATATTTTCTGGAAGAAAACAATTTGCCCCATTGCACAAATTTCTATGTGATGTCCTTTAACAAAGTTAAGCATTCTGAGAAATGTTGTTCTTATTTGAAACACAACTGGCTCAAACAAAGCAAACCAGTTTATCATAAAACTTCTCATAATTTTAGTGAGCTAATATGCAATTTCACTTCTCGGGAGGATATATTATGCAGCGTTTCCAAAACTTATCATATAAGAGAAGCATTCCTTTTTTTTTTTAACATTTTGCAGAACTACTGTTCTGAGGTATGTATTTTAGCAACTTTTTCTTCCTGTTGAACTGGGTCTTACTTTCTACCCTCGTTCCACATTTGGAGCCTGGTTTACTCGAGGAGTACCATGGAGAGTATCAATTTTACCATCTTTATAGAAATTTCCATCTTGAGATGTTTTGCATGAGATCATAAAAGAATAGGCCCTTAAAATTCAAATGCTCCTGGACAGGTAGCAATTTAGAATTCTCAGTATAGCTTGAACAGTGAGACTAGTTCTAGTGGATCTTCCTTCAAGGAAGGCATACATTACATTAAATTTTGATCAAAATAAGATTTAGGACTCAGACCTTTCTAAGGGAAGGTAAGCTCTAGTTGGAGGACCCTAAGGAGTAGGAACATAGAGTAGAAACAGGAGCAACAAGAAGTGATGGGCAGTAAGAGTCCTGGCTGAAAACATGTGCATCTTCAAAAGGAGGCATGGAATGACTTTAATGAAGTGACTGTTGGCAGAGGTGCAGTCAGGGCTGATGGAAAGAACAGGACATGGTGAAGCCCTTGCCAGGTAACAACAGAGGGAACCCATGACAACTCCTAGGCTTAAAGGTATTAGAGGAGTATCAGTTACTGGAACCAAGTGAGATATATAGCTGTAAGAAAGGGCTGCCAGGCAGGGACTATGGCTTTGTTAGCGCACCCCAATGCCCACCCCCACCAAGAAAAACAACCAGTGCCAGTTATGACCAGGCAAAGGGAAATCTGTGGAAAAACATCCCAATTTTGTTCTCTGCCCTCCAATCTCAGTCTCCCACCCATTTTCCTCATTAAACCCAGTCAATCCAGGGAAGGCAACCTGCAAGAAACAGTCTATAGAGGTCAGCCTCACATGGTCTGAGAAAGGTGAAGACCAAAGAGTAAGTCTGGAGAGAAAACGTGTGAGTAAGTGGCTGAGAATGAATTTAATTTTGATAGGTACTATCTCTCCTGATGGCGCTTCCCTAGCATCACAGACGGTAAAGAATTAGCTTGCACTGCAGGAGACTTGGAGAAGGCAATGGCACCCCACTCCAGTACTCTTGCCTAGAAAATCCCATGGACAGAGGAGCCTGGTAGGCTGCAATCCATGGGGTCGCTAAGAGTCAGACACGACTGAGCAACTTCACTTTCACTTTTCACTTTCATGCATTGGAGAAGGAAATGGCAACCCACTCCAGTGTTCTTGCCTGGAGAATCCCAGGGACGGGGGAGCCTAGTGGGCTGCCATCTATGGGGTCACACAGAGTCGGACACGGCTAAAGTGACTTAGCAGCAGCAGCAGGAGACTTGGGTTCAGTCTCTGGGTCAGGAAGATCCCCTGTAGAATGGAATGGTTCCCCACTCCAATATTCTTGCCTGGAGAATCCCATGGGCAGAGGACCCTGGTGGGCTACACTCCATGGGTAGCAAAGAGTCAGATACAACTGAGCAACTAAGTACACACAAATATCTCTCTTGACACACATAGACTTTACAATTTTGTAAGTAGACTTACTCTGCAGAGCACAGAAGAGTAAATAAGAGCAATCAATTTTGAAATTTTTAACTAGATTCGTCAAGGCAGTTTTATTGACCTTATAATAATAACCTGAGTGAGTGAGTGATAGTTGCTCAGTTGTGTCTGACTCTTTGCAATCCCAGGACTGTTGCCTTCCAGACTCCTCTGTCCATGGAATTCTCTAGGCAAGAATACTGGAGTGGGTTGCCATTTCCTTTTCCAAATAATAACCTGAGATTCCTAAAAAATAAGTTGGTTCTGGCACAAGGAAACAAAACTAAGGATAAAATGTATCCCAAGATGATACCAAAATGATTGAAGGGAGTACATAATAAAGGAAACTATATGTGAAAAGTTCCCAGGGTTTAAGAAAAATAAATTTTTAAGTCAAAAGATTCAAAGGCAGTGGGAAGGGGAGAGAGATAATAAAGCCAATGTGGCAAATGGTTAAATCTGAAGAATTTAAATGAAAAGTACATGAGAATACTTTGTATTATTCTTGTAATTGTTTTGTAAAGTCTAAAATCATGTCAAATGTAAAAGTTAATAAATACATGTAAATTACTTAGAAGAGCATATGCTACATATGAAATAGTAAGTATAGCATATGCTGCATATGAAACAGTAAGCATAGATGTTGATGCTGTCAGTATTAACCTGATAGCAAAATCAGATAAAGACACTAAAAGAAAAGAAAATGACAGAAAAATTATTCCTCATAAACATACATAGGAAAATTCTTAAAATTTTGGCAAAACTAATCCAGCATTATATTAAAAGGATAATATATCGTGACTAAGTGGGATTTATTCCAGCAACAAAAGATGGTTTAACCTTAGAAAATCAATGTAAACCATCAGGTTAACAACTAAAAAACTCAAAAAACAAAACAACCATGTGATTATTCAATAGAGGCAGAAAGACTACTTGAAAAAAATCTCAACATGCTTTCCTGACTTAAAAAATAAAACTCTCAGGAAAATAGGAATAGAAGGGAGCTTCCTTAACAGAATTAAGATACTTAAAAAAAAAAAAGCCTACAACTTACATCATCCTTAATCATTAAGTAGGGGCTTCCCTGGTGTCTCAGACAGTAAAGAATCTGCCTGCAATGTGGGAGACCTGGGTTCATTCCCTGGACTGGGGAAGATATCCTGGAGAAGGGAATGGCTACCAACTCCAGACTTCTTGACTGAAGAATTCCATGGACAAAGGAGCCAGTGGGATACAGTCCATGGAATCACAAAGAGTTGGATACAACTGAGCGACTAACACTTAATCATTTAGGAGGTCAACCTTGTCAGTTACTGAATGTTTTCCCTCTAATATGGACATAAGGCAAGGATATATACTCTCACCACTTTAATTCAACATGGTACTAGAGGTTCTAGTCCAAACAATAAGCAAAGTAAATGCATTTGGACTGGAAAGCAAGAAGTAAAGAAAGAGGTCTCACCATTGACACGATTTTATGAAAATTACAAAAACAGTCTGCTACAATTAATTAGAAAGTGTAGCATGGTTTAATAATATAAAATTAAAATATAAAATTTTATATTTCTAACAAAAAAAACATAAAATAGGAACAGAAATGAGATTAGTATGTTTGGGGGCTAGAAGTTGAAAGAGGAATTGACTACAAAAGGACAAAAGGGAACTCTTTGGGGAAAATGTAAACAGGTCTATTTTGACTCATGAGAGTACATCATGATCTATGCAGAGTACATCATAAGAAACACTGGGCTGGAAGAAACACAAGCTGGAATCAATATTGCCAGGAAAATATCAATAACCTCAGATATGCAAATGACACCACCCTTATGGCAGAAAGCAAAGAAGAACTAAAGAACCTCTTGATAAAAGTGAAAGAAGAGAGCGAAAAAGTTGACTTAAAGCTCAACATTCAGAAAACTAAGATCACGGCATCTGGTCCCATCACTTCAAGGCAAATAGATGGAGAAATAGTGGAAACAGTGACAGACTTTATTTTGGGGGGCTCCAAAATCACTGCAGATGGTGACTGCAGCCATGAAATTAAAAGATGCTTATTCCTTGGAAGAAAAG
>NW_011494670.1:5349361-5349752 GCF_000754665.1 Bison bison bison | reverse complement strand
CATATTAAAAAGCAGAGATATTACTTTGCCAACAAAGGTCCATCTAGTCAAGGCTACAGTTTTTCCATTAGTCATGTACAGATTTGAGAGTTGGACTGTAAAAAAAGCTGAGCGCCAAAGAATTGATGTTTTTGAACGGTGGTGTCAAGTCCCTCGGACTGCAAGAAGATCCAACCAGTCCATCCTAAAGGAAATCAGTCCTGAATTCACTGGAAGGACTGATGTTGAAGCTGAAACTCCAATACTTTGGCCACCTGATATGAAGAATTGACTCATTTGAAAAGACCCTGATGCTGGCAAAGATTGAAGGCGGGAGTAGAAGGGGACAACAGAGGATGAGATGGTTGGATGGCATCACCAACTCAATGGACACGGGAGTTGGTGATGTACA
>NW_011494670.1:5336965-5349108 GCF_000754665.1 Bison bison bison | reverse complement strand
CCATTTCCTTCTCCAGTGCATGAAAGTGAAAAGTGAAAGTGAAGTCGCTCAGTCGTGTCCAACTCCTAGAGACCCCATGGACTGCAGCCCACTAGGCTCCTCCGTCAATGGGATAAAGCTAACTTCAAAAATTTGGAGACAGGAAAGAAAAGAATCTATGAGTCCAATGTTGATAAGTAAAACAAATAAATAAATGATCAATAAGTAGTAAGGGGAGTTTTTTTTCATAAAATAGAGTGGAAGGAATAATGATGGTAGAACATCCAACATTTTGAAACTATCAACTTAGTAACTGATTCAGAGAAGATGGTCAATATGTCCTAAATTAGTAAGTAAATGACCAAATTTTAAGAAATTACAAACTTTGACAAAAGCTCTACAAATTACTATTTTAAAGGGAAAATATTAATTTATTGATAGAGAAACCTAGTAGATATAATCTTAAGTAAGTATTACAGTTAATGCTATCAATAATGAAACAAACTAAAGTCATGTATCTACTGATAATGTACACCAGGGTAGACTTGAGAACTGACTGCAAGTTTGAAGGTGTTCGTCACACACATAATCTCAGTTGGCAACATCTGGGCAAGTCTTGGAGAATTAAGGTGTCTGCTCAAATCATTGACTGACCACTAAATTATGTAGACAGAGCAGCCCCAAAAAAGAAACACTAAAAGAAAATGACCAGATACATTCAGTTTCAAAGATGGTCTGTGGTTTAAGTCCAGGCAGGTTATCAAAACAAACAACAGAAACCCACAATACAATGAGCCTTAGAAAAAAAGAATACACAGCTGCTACAATTTTATCTAAAATTCACAGTTATCTGCCCTATTACCACCACATCAGTCTCAAAATTCACACAATCATGACAAGACATGTTAAGAAACGGAAGACTGTGACCCATATTCAGCGGGCGGGGGAGCGGGATGCGGTCAATAGAAATTGACTCTTGAGAACCCAGATAAAATAGCCAAATGGAAATTCTAGATTTGAAAAGTACAATAACTGAAATAAAAAATTCACTAGATAGACTCAACAGCAGATTTTAAATAGCAAAAGTAGAAGATTTGTTAAAAAGGAATAGTCTCAAAGATCTGTAGAACAATTTCAAGAATGTATGTATTGGGAGTCATAAAAGGAGGAGTGATAGGGAAACAAGACATTATATTAAAAATATAATGGCTATACACTTCCCATTTTAAAGAAAAACATTTATTTCCAGACCCAATGAACACTAAGAAGCTCAATGAACACAGGCAGATATACAAATAAAACACAACTATGCACATCATATTCAGATTCCCAAAATCCAAAAAAAAAAAGTCTTGAATGCAGCAAGAGAAAAGCAACTCATATAAAAAGGGGCTACAGTATGGTTAATACTTAACTTCTCATAAGAAACAATAGAGGCCATAAGAAAGAAATGACATACTCAAAGTGCTAAAAGAAAAAAAAAAAGACCACCAAGTAGCCTACTAAAATTAGCCTTAAAGAAAAATATATTTCTAGATTTAAAAAAAATTAATAGTATTTATTGCTAGGAAACCTGGAAACACAAGGGAAGTTCTTTAGGTTGAAGGAAATAACCCCAGACAGTAATTCAGATCCACAAGAAAAAAAGGAGGTCACCAGAAATATGTAAGTAAACAAAAACTATAAGCACATATGTATAATGTTTTTCTTCCTTAACTTCTTTAAAGTTAGAAGATTGTTTAAAATCTTAATTCTAACACAGTATTAAATTTACTATACATATATGAAGGTTTTATATATATGCTGCTGCTGATGCTAAGTCGCTTCAGTCGTGTTCGACTCTGTGCGACCCCATAGACGGCAGCCCACCAGGCTCCCCCGTCCCTGGGATTCTCCAGGCAAGAACACTGGAGTGGGTTGCCATTTCCTTCTCCAATGCATGAAAGTGAAAAGTGAAAGTGAACTCGCTCAGTCGTGTCCAACTCTTAGCGACGCCATGGACTGCAACCTACCAGGCTCCTCCGTCCATGGGATTTTCCAGGCAAGAGTACTGGAGTGGGGTGCCACTGCCTTCTCTATATATATGTCAACACAAAAAAATAAGGAGAAATGACATAGACCTTTACTAGTATGCTACATTTTAATTATGTCAGTGCTAACTTTAAGTGAATTGTGAAAGTTAAAAATGAATATTTTGATCCCTAGGGCAGCTAACCACAACACAAAATCTCAAAGAATACAGTGAAAATAACGAACAGAGGAATTTAAGTGGTATCAAAAAAGTTTTTGCTTAACATAAAAGACAGAAATTGAGCAATAGAAGAACAAAAGAAAGTGAGATATTAAGAAAACAAATAGCAAAAAGGCAGATATAAATCCAACTATATCAATACTTACATTAAATATGAATTAGATGAACACTCCACTCTAAATTTAACACTTAGATGAAATGGATAAATTCCTAGAAATTCACAAAGTACTAAAAACTGACTTGAGAACTAATAGAAAATCTGGATATACTTATGCAAAATAATTAAATATCAATTAAAAATGAGGGAAGAGGGGGAATGCAGGGAAGGAGTTTATGAAGCTCTGTATTAGTTGAATCTTTTATAGTAAGAATAGAGTTCTGAATTATCTGTGTGATAATAGAAACGTCAGTTTCCTCTAGTTGTAGTTATTTAGAGTTCAACTTAACAATTAAACTCATAGGGCACATCAGACTTCATCCAGCACCAGTGGTTATTTAGTTTTAAGAAAACAAACAGGAAATAACCCAGCATACAACAAAGCTGTGGTCTTGGACCTCCCAGTCATAGCTCGCAATGTGCCAGCCATGCTGTTTACAGAACACACATGGTCATAGAAGTGAAGCTGAAAATACACAGCTCCAAGAGCTCAGGGAATCATCAGCTCTGGGGGCCTGTAGGCTTTTAGTCCTCATCTCTTTGTTCTCATGTGTATGCCATTAGCCCCACGTCTCTGCAGCTTCATCTCAAATGCCAGTTATTCATCACTCATTCTCAATGATGAGGTATGGTTTGGTCCTCTAGTCCTCGTCCAGATCCTCTTTAAGCATAGAATTGCTCAAGTCCTGTTTCTAAAAATTCTTTCAGTTAAGGAAGGAAGGAAGACTGAACATGGATCAAATCTTCAATCATAAGGTTGAACAAAAGTCAAAGAAACAACTGTTGCTGCTGCTGCTGCTAAGTCACGTCAGTCGTGTCCGACTCTGTGCAACCCCATAGACGGCAGCCCACCAGGCTCCCCCGTCCCTGGGATTCTCCAGGCAAGAACACTGGAGTGGGTTGCCATTTTCTTCTCCAATGCATGAAAGTGAAAAGTGAAAGTGAAGTCACTCAATCGTGTCCAACCCTCAGCAACCCCATGAACTGCAGCCTTCCAAGCTCTTCTGTCCATGGGATTTTCCAGGCAAGAGTACTGGAGTGGGGTGCCTGTTAGCTCCTTTTAAAAGATCTGGACAGATATCACTCAAAGATTAATAACAGGTATGTGTTAAGATTACAGGCATTTTTTTCTTTCTTATTTAAATTTTCACCTTTTTTGTAACTTTACAATAAGCACTAATTAATTCAGAAAAATGAAGCTATTTTCCAAAAAAATTTATAAGGAATATGTATACTTATGGCTGATGCATGTTGATGTATGGCAGAAAGCAACATAAAATTGTAAAGCAATTAGCCTTCAATTAAAAATAAATTTTAAAACATTTATAAGCAATCAAGGGTTTGCTCAGTTGAGGAAATGAATAGTTGGCACAGATGGCAAATATTCTTACACTTGCCAATGTTAGAGTGACAATGAATGTCAGTGCTGTGTGGTATCCTTAAAAATTACATTTTAATTTTAACTAATTTTTTTTTTTTAATTTAAGCTTTCAAACAAACTTTAAAACTGGATAAAGGAACCTATTTAGAGTATATCTAATTTCTATTTTTGTAGCAGGTTGGGTTCTCAGGAAGGTGGCTCTGAGATAGGTTTACCAGAAGCGTACTAGGGATCAGGTGAATCTGGAGAAGACAAGAGACTAAAGCAGGGCAAAGGAAAAGGTCAAGGGGCAATACAGTCTCAAGCTTCACGATCCCCAGCTCTGAAGATAGGATGAGCTTTCAGAGCTGTTTTGAGAATGGAGAGGGCTGGGAGGGGTAAGCGAAGGGATAGAGGAAGGGTAGGGCCATAACAAGCCTGTGTTGAAGATGGCCTTGAAGCGGTATATCCTTGGTGAGGTGACTCTTCACATGCAGAGATACCTGAAGGGAGCTGATAGCTGGAGGCCTGTTTTCCTTCCAGCAAACCTCCCAGAAGCTGGGTAATTAGTCCTTAATGCCTGAACAGGAATCTGGGCAGTACATTATAATGTTCACCACAATTAGAAAATGCAAATGAGTTAAGCTGAGTTTTTCTGGTAACACAGTCTGTGCAGCAGACACTATTAGTTGCCCAGTCAAGATCCAGCTTCTCCTTGTGTCTAATTCATTTGAAGCAGGATGTGCTTAAGTCAGGTGACATAAGAGTGGTGTCTAAACCAATTATGAGAATCCTGTTCTCTGCTTCCCAGAACCTCCCCCTACCCTCCCAGCCTCTGCAGCAGTTACTTGTGGTCAGGGGGCCTGATGGTAATAAGATAATGAGACTCAGGAGTCTCATTATCACTATAATAATACACTAGGAATTTTGAAAAATATTTTGTTTTCTTTTTTAAAAAGGAACAGATGAAGCTGGCGTCCTCTTACCTCTTCCTAATTCCTTCTTCCTTTTCTTGTACACAGCTGTGGTACTTACAGCTGCAGGAATTATTTTGCAACTGAGAGGAAAAGAAAGGTCAAGAGAATTTTTGAGTTTGTTCTGACATTCATGAGCCACTCAATAAAGCCACAAACCCATCTCTTGGTTTCTTGCTCTTTGAAGAAAATAACCCCTAATTACTTCAGTAGCTAAAATTGGATATTTTGCCACTGAAAGCAAAGCATAACCCAAACTGACCCAAGTTATATGCTAGAATGATGACTCTTGAAAATATATAGTTGATATACATGTGTGCATGTTTATCAAATTATGTTTTCAATAAGTTGGAAAACACCAAATACTGTATCATTCTCTGAGACTTCACACTGCATATTAGCATGAATGATATTAATTATTTGTATTAAGTATTCTGCCAGGGATAAACCTACTTCAACAAAGTTTATGCTACTTAAACATATTTGACAAAAAGTACCTTTTGAAACTTCACCTGTTCCTATGGAATGGATTGGGAAACATTATTTAGTATGGTTCTGATCCGTCATGATGCATTAACTTGCTCCCTTTTTCTAGGATTATTTTCTGCAATAATATTCCTTGGAACATCCAGTTGAAGTTGAATTAATCAAAAACAGTAAAACGTGGTCATATTTTTTCTTATGCTTATGACTAGATTACTCAAGAAGGCAAACTGGCTCAAAAAAATCCATATGCTGAACTGTGTTTTAGGATGTGGTCAAAGCCCAAAAGATAAACATGTGTAGCAGCGCATTTGCAGGTTACAACTAACTTGCAAACTTTGTTTGCTGGTCACAATTAGCATCCTGTGTCTCTCTACCATGGTTATTTTTATCTGGCTGCAGTCAGCCCCCTTTCACTGCTGAGCTGGCTTGCTCATTGACAGTGCAGAAAGAGAAGTGCAGCTTCCCACGCTGGAGAAGGAGGTTGCCCTCTATTTTGAGACAGAAAGTACTGATTGTTGTGGCCACTTTAACAAAGGTCCTGAGTAACTTCACAGCCTGGCCTCTGTATGTGTGTAATGTATATGTATCATGACGGGCTTTGGTACACTCCCTCCAAAGCCATTCTAGTGTGAATGACTGCATACTGGCCTTGCCTTTCTCTTTGACCTGGGTCAGCAATGGGCTGTTTTCCCTCAATTGTTATTTATTCAGGTATTCTTCTGTAGGATGACTCAGAGTGTCTCACAGACGTGTCAAACTAAAACTTTCTGAATCTGAACTTCTGATTTCTTATCCATCTTCCATATTCTGAGAACAGCTCTATCACCACCAAGAAACGTAAAGCAAATCAGAAACCTAGAGCTCATCCTTACTGCCTTGACATGTCTCTTACCCTCACATCTCATCCATTTTCATGTCCCAATTTGAAGGCTATGAACTCATGCACACCTTGGCCTGGAGGCCAAGCACCTCCATCTCTTGCCCAGACCACCACAAAGTACCTCCCTACTTCTACTCTGATGGTTTTATGATCTATCTGTTCTCTACACATCATCTAGAATATTTTAAAAACTAAATCAAGCAAAGTCACTCCTTTGCTTAGTGGGAACTTTCAATTGCTTTAGATTGCACTAATGATAAAATTCCAACTTCTTACTATGCCCTCGGCCCCACAAAATCTGGACTCTGCCATGTTCCAGTTTCAACACATTTCTTTTGCTCTATAGTCCAGACCACAGCAGGGCTTCCCTCATAGCTGTCGGTAAAGAATCTGCCTGCCATGCAGGAGACCTGGGTTCAATTCCTCGGTCAGAAATATTTCCTGGAGACGGAAATGGCAACCCACTCCAGTATTCTTTTTTTTTTTTTTAATTTGTGAAGAAAGTTTTTATTTTGTTAACCAGAGTTTTCTATTCATTGTATTGTCGTGGGTTTTAACATTTAACAAGATTATCTTTCAGGAATCAAGAGTTAGGATTTACAGCATTGTGGCTCTAAAATTAAATACTGAGCTCCATGCTTATGAAGCGAATTGGCACATAAGGATCGATATAATGACATTTTAGTAATTCCAAATATTTATTTTACTTCATTATTCAAATTCTTTTGTTTGCCTTCAGGCTGAGACTTTACAGACTGTTTTGCAGCCCTCTGTATAAAATACGTTCCAAGATGGACACCTATGAAGGAAACCACAGCTACAAGAAGCCAGTTCTTTCTGATCCAACTGCTATTTTTCATCTCTTCTTTCTAGCTCAAGCTCTGACTCAGAGCTGCTTCTTTCTGAAACTTGCAAGCCTGCTACTTCCCTGGGAGGTGGTTCTTCTTAGGACTTGTAAGTGCCAGACTGTCTGGTTCAGAGAGGTTGTCCTTACTAGGAATTTGGAAAACAGGGCTGCTTTTGATCCTGTGCCACCCCAAATGTATGAACCCAATCAGAGGTACCATAACAACCAGAACTTTGTAGTCTTTCCAGAAGTTCTGAAAGCTCATAGTCCTTCAGCATCAGTGTACCTGCCTGCCGGCCGCCACCCGCAGCCCCCAAGGCCGCACCTCGCGCCGCCGCAGCTCCCGGAGTTCCACTCCAGTATTCTTGCCTGGAGAATCCCATGGACATATGGTCCTTGGGGTCACAAGAGTCAGACACAACTTAGCGACTAAACCACCACCACCTCCAGGCCACGGCAAACTACAGCCCATGGGCCAAATCTACCCCATTGCCTGTTCTTGCAAAGTTTTACTGGAACACAGCCACACTCATTCATGAACGTCTATGGCTACTTTTGTGTTGTAAAACAGAGTTGAATTTTAACAGACAACACATGTCCTGAAAAGCCGAAAATATTTACTGTCAGAACCTTGAGAGAAAAAATGTGCCCATTCTTCCTCTAGAGTCTCATTAGCTTCCTTCCCCTCCCCTTGATCAAGATAAACTTTTAATTACCTCTAGCCTTTGAACTCATCCTCCTTTCTGCTTGGAGAGAGTAAAATGTTTCTTTACAAAGTGTCTTCCATCTTTTCCTCAAGGTCTCATCTCAAAACTTAAATATTCAGAAGAGCTTTCCTTTATAACTCTAAAGGAGGGCACCCATCTCCCCAGGTACACTCTACACTATCATATCCTGTTTCCTGCATTACACATTACAAGAAAAATGGTCTTGCTCATGTTTTTGTTTGCCTCCTTTCTTCCACAAGACACTAAGCTCCAGGAAGCCAGGTCCCATGTCTGTCTTCCTCAGCCCTGCTTCCCGACTGCCTAGAAAGTGACGGCACTTAGGATGTACTCAGCAAATATTTGTTGATTAAAAAAAAAGAAAAGTAACTAGGATAGCTATCTTTGCTAAATGGCGTTCAGTCATTTAATTCCACATCTAATATAAATTTTCCACAAGAAATACTATGTTTCTTCTCCCTTCAAATCAGCCTAGAATACAAGAGAAGATAACAACAAACACTGTGATTGTAGCTCGAGCAGTTGTCTATTTGCTCTTTGTATTTATTCACACATTTGTTAACCCAGTGAGGCTTCCCTGGTGGCTCAGTGGTAAAGAATCTGCTTGCAGTGCAGGAGACCTGGGTTCGATCCCTGGGTTGGGAATTTCCCCTGGAGGAGGACATGGCAACCCACTCCAGTACTCTTGCCTGGAGAATTCCATGGACAGAGGATCCTGGTGGACTATAGTCCATAGGGTCACACAGAGTCAGACATGACTAAAGCGACTAAGCAGCAGCAGCATTCATCCAGCAAATATAGATTGATACCACCTGTGGGATGTGTGGGGCAAGACATGATTCGGTAGACTTGTCCGTTGGGCAGAAGCATGACTATCATTATCTTACTATGACTAAGAGATTTTGAAAATCAAAGGGATGCCTTCTGAGATTTCCCCAATGCACTACCCTACTTATCCTGAACCACCACCTCAAAGACTCAGCAAGAATTTTTCTGTTAACCCCAGGACAAGAACAGTCAGCACTGATCTTAAAAGCCCCAGTGGAAACTGCTCTGTAGAACTCAGCATGGTTAGATGTAGCTGAAGCATTCTATAGTGGGGATAAAGTAACGGGAGTTTCTTCTAGTGGCTGTGAGTCTGAACTAGGGAGAGGGAGAAGCAGGTTGGAATGGAGGACTTTTGGAGCTCAGTGAAATTGTACTTGGGCTTCCCTGGTGGCTCAGATGGTAAAGCGTCTGCCTGCAGTGTGGGAAACCTGGGTTCGAGCCCTGGGTTGCGAAGATCCCCTGTAGAAGGAAATGGCAATCCACTCCAGTACTCTTGCCTGGAAAATCCCATGGATGGAGGAGCCTGGTAGGCTTCTGTCAAGCAAAGAGTTGGGCACAACTGAACGATTTCACATTCTGCAATGGAGAGTTTCAGACAATGTTGTCACTGGGTATTTAAGGAGCTAGACCAAATTTCATCTGACAGCTGAAGATAGAGTGAAGAAAAAAACAGAAATATAATTGTCCTCCTTTGAATATGTGTGTGTGTGCGCGCTTGGTCACTCAGTCATGTCCGACACTTTGTGATGCTATGGACTGTAGCCCACCAGGCTCCTCTGTCCATGGGATTCCCCAAGCAAGAATACTGGAGTGGGTTGCCATTTCCTACTGCAGGGATTTTCCCAACCCAGGGATCAAATCCACATCTCTTACGTCTCCTGCACTGGCAGGTAGGTTCTTTACTACTGAGCAAACTGGGAAGCCACTTTGAATATATGACACTGTAAATCATTTAATCACTTCTCTTTGGCCATGGCCACATCTTGCAGGGACTTACCTTATTTATCTTTGCAGCTCTAGAATGTCCAACTCAGAGATGTTTACACAGAATTTCTTAGATATTTGCTGAAGTAAATAGCAAGTATATTTTGAGAAAAGAGATTTTCCCTATGATTTCATCGGCAATGAATGCACCAGAAGCATTTGTGTGTTTTTGTTTGTTTGTTTGTTTTTTTACTACAGTAAGGTTGGTGTTCCATGCTACTAAATCCAGAGGTGGCTAATATTCAGTTTCTGAAACTTTCTGTAAATTGTACATACAGATAAATTTGCAGTGACAGTATTAAAAGATACTAAGGGTTTCTGGTGTTACAAGATAAAGTTGCCTGGCAGTTGTCATCTTGTTTGCAAATGGCAAATGATGGACTTCAGAATGATTAGCAAGCAGTGATTTCATTATCATGCCCTCCAAGTTAGTTTTACCATGAGCTGCGAGATGGATATCCTGAGGGAAATTACCACTCTACCTCAACCCTCTTTTTCCCACCACTAAGTCTTAACTGACATCATTTTATAATTTTCAAGGAATCTCTGCAGAGTTACTAAATAATAATAAAGTGATTATTTTAAGCATCTACACTTCTAGACAAAAAGGGGAAAAGGAAGGGATGTATAAAGTTGCTATTTGTTTAGTCTTATTGAAGTATTTTGCATATATTGGTACAAATCTTTTCAATTTTAGCCTGTTCTCACTATAGAAAAGATTGTTTTTAAATGACTCTTTTGGCTATTTTCATTTTCACACTTGAGAGCTGCCCCTTGCTAAATTATTCCAGTAAATATTCATCCACATTTTTCCTATTAGCCACCATCTTTCTTACATCAGTGAGTCTTTGTATTAGAAACATCAAAATTAATCGCTAGCAATGATTATATTAATCCAAGTTAATAATCCTTTTAATTCAAATTAATTAATACAAAAGCTCAATATTGCCCTGTTATTAACAAAAGCAAAATTGTTAGGATGGAAGAGATCATAATACAGGGATTTCACTTTGCTTGGAAATCCAGGTCTTTATTTGATACCAAAAAGCCCAGGTTGAAGCCCTTAAAACCATCCAGATAAAAATAAGAAGCTAATAAATTATTTTGAGAATTGTGGCCAATGATACATTTTTGTATTTCACAGCTTTTTAAGGAATTTTCATGTATTTGAACAACTGTGAATTAATTCTGACCAAAATAAAAATGAAAAAATAGTTTCCAGATAAGGAAATGCAGATAAATTTTTTTCTTTTTTTTGATAAATTTTTAAAAATAAAACAATAATAGTATTCTAGCTCAATATCAATTGAGCCATCATGTGGTTGAGAAGAAACAACACTGTAGGCCCCCTTACAGGTGAAACATACAAACTCACTGTCCATCAAAACCTCGCAAGGCAAAGGTCCAATTTATTTCTGACTCTACTGTTATAAAATATCTGAATTTATAGAAAAGCATAAATGTTGCAGAAGTTGTAGTTAAAAAACTTCAGGCTGTATTTTGCAATCTTCTTAGGGCAGACTCTATTTCTTATGTATTTTTGTGATTTTCCATAATGCCTAAAACAGTTCTACAAATATAGGAGATGCTCAATGCTCATTTACTAACAGAATGGAATTAGTGCTAAATCAAACTGGTAAACCTAGACAGTCCTAAATTATACAGTGACTTATCCACACTTTACACTTAAATATTATGAAAAGCCTCAATTTGTCATGCATTTAAAACTTTTTAATCCCTCCTGAAAATTCAAATTCATATCAGTTCAGTTCAGTTGCTCAGTTGTGTTCAATATAAATGGATAAATTAACACCAGTTCTTAGTGAACAATAAGCAGATTTTATAGAAGACTAGTTTTTGAATTATTTATTCTATCAGCCTAATATATGGTTATGATTTATCATTCAGAGTAAGCTAAAGAGATGCTGTGATCTTTAAGATGCATATTTCAGAGCAGGTTTTCTTTCTAATTCAAAGATACTTTATATTGAACTGTCTTGCCTTATTTTTCATTCAAATAATTCATTATCCACCTTTTAAAATAAACTTGTAATTTTAGAACACTTTTCAGTTCAGTCGCTCAGTTGTGTCCAACTTTTTGCGACCCCATGGACTGCAGCACACCAGGCCTTCCTGTCCATCACCAACTCCTGGAGTTTGCTCAAACTCATGTCCAGCATGTCTGTGATGCCATCCAACCATCTCATCCTCTGTCATCCCCTTCTCCTCCCGCCTTCAATCTTTCCCAGCATCAGGGTCTTTTCCAAGGAGTCAGTTCTTCACATCAGGTGGCCAAAGTATTGGAGTTTCAGCTTTGGCATCAGACCTTCCAATGAATATTCAGAACTGATTTCCTTTAGGATAGACTGGTTGGATCCCCTTGCAGTCCAAGGGACTCTCAGGAGTCTTCTCCAATGCCACAGTTCAAAAGCATCAATTCTTCGGTGCTTAGCTTTCTTTATAGTCCAACTCTCACATCCATACATGACTATTGGAAAACCCATAGCTTTGACTAGATGGACATTTGTTGACAAAGTAATGTCTCTGTTTTTTAATATGCTGACTAGGTTGGTCATAGCTTTTCTTCCAAGGAGGAAGCATCTTTTAATTTCATGGCTGCTATCACCATCTGCAGTGATTTTGGAGCCCCCAAAAATAAAGTCTCTCACTGT
>NW_011494670.1:5317133-5336865 GCF_000754665.1 Bison bison bison | reverse complement strand
TTTTTCACTCTCCTCTTTCACTTTCATCAAGAGACTCTTTAGTTTTAGAATTACAGATTTATAATAAAGACAGGACAGAGAGCTCCCATATGCCCCATACCTGATTTCCCCTATTAACATCTTACATTACACTGGTTACACTTACCACAGTTAATGATGTATTTTTTCCTATCCCTTTACTTTTAACCTGTCAGTGTCTTTTATATTTAAAATGATTTCTTGTAAATCAGAAATACTTGGCTATTTTTAATCTACCCTGACAGTAGATTAAAATGCATCTTCTAATTAATGCATTTAAATTATTCACACTTAGAATGATTATTGATATATTTGGATTAATACCAACTAGTTTTAGAACTTTTAAAATTCATTTTTAATTGGTTTAAAATGTTGTATTGGTTTCTGTCATACATGAATCAGCCATAGGTATGCACATATGCTCTCCCTGTTAAACCTCCCTCCCACCTCTCATCCCATCCCCCCTCTCTAGGTTGTTACAGAGCACTGGGCTGAGCTCGCTGCTGTGTTATATAGCAGCTTATCGTTAGCTAGCTCAATTTCTTTTACATATGGTAATGTGTGTATTTCAGTGCTGCTCTCAGTTCGCCCCACCCTCTCCTTCCCCTGCTGTGTCCATAAATCTGTTTTCTGTGTCTGTTTCTCTATTCCTGCCCTGCAAATATGTTCATCAGTTACCATTTTTCTAGATTCCATATATATATATGTTAATATATGATATTTGTTCTTCTCCTTCTGACTGACTTCACTCTGTACAACACACTCTAGGTTTCTCCACCTCACTACAGTCTGACTCAGATTCTGAAGTGTTTTCTATTAATTACTAGAAGCTTCTGTTTCTGTCTTCTCTGCTTCAGTCTTTTATAAGATTCCAGTTTCTCTCCTCTCTTAGCATGCCAATTATATTTTATACAAACAAAATTTACTGTTTGAGCTAGAGTTTCCAATATATATTTTTAACTAAGCCAACCTTCAATGAAACTATTCCACTTTGTAGTTTTATTGAACTACAGGAACTTTCTAACATTCCTCCTCACCCTTGTGACATTTGTTCATTCATTTATCCACTGTTATAATCACCCAATAGACTATCACTATTATTGCTCTAAATAGTTAATTTTTAGATCAACTATTTTTTTTAATTATCTTACCTACACTTATTCCTTCTCTAAAATTTGTCTCTTCTTTACCATTGATCTAAGTTTCTGGCCTATATCATTTTCCTTTTACCTGAAAAAAGTCGTGACATTTTTTGCACAGTAGGTTGGGTGGTGATGAATTCACCTCATTTCTGTTTGTCTGAGAATGACTTCGTTTCTCCTTTACTTTTGAAGGATAATTTCACATAGCATTTCACTGTAGAATTCTAGGTTGATAAGCATTTTTCTTTCAAAACTTTAAGTGTTACAATTTCCTCTAGCTTGCTTCTTTTCTGACAAATCTGCTGTAACTCTTACACTTGTTCTTCCATAGGTAGGTGTTTTTTTTTTCCCCTGCTTGACTTCAAGAATTTTCTGTTGTCTTTGGTTCCATGCAGTTTGAAGATGATCTATCTAGGTGTACTTTTTTGATATTTATTGTGTTTTGTGTTCTCTGGACTTCCTATATTTGTAGCTTGGTATTGTCATACTTTTGGGAAGTTCTCAGTGACATTATTTCAAATATTTCTGTTATTCTTTTCTCTATTTTCCTTTAGGTATTTCAATTGCATATACATATACATTGTATAAAAACTATCTTACAGTTCTTCTACATTCTGTTCCATTTTCTTTATCCTCTTTGCATTTCAGTTTGGGGATTTTCTATTGCCCTATCTTTAGGGACACAGATTTTCCAGCCATGTTGAGTTTTTTTTAGCATTTCTTGTTGATTACCTTAGAATTTCTCTCTCTCCTTTTAATATCCATCTTTTCTTGCATGTCGTCTATGCTTTCCATTAGAGACCTTGACACATTCATCACGGCTATCCCTTTGTCTGATAATTTCAATGTCTGTGTCATACCTAAGTTGAGTTCTAATGATTTGTTTCTTCAGACTGTTTTTCCTTGATTTTTGCCACACCTTGTTGATAGCCAGATAAGTTGTATTTGGAAACAGGAAGTCAGATACATAGGTCTCTGGTGTGAGGATTTACATTAATATGGCTAGGAGTTGGGCTGTGTTTAATGTCTGCTGTAGCTATAGGCACAGAGGCTTCAAATTTCTCTAGTGTCCTCATTTTTACCTCCCATCTTACTCTGGGCTTCCTTAAGTATTCCTCTTCAGAGGGAATCAGTGTCCTGTAGGTCTTTCAGAGCTAATCCACTGTGACTGTACTGCTGCTGCTGCTAAGTCGCTTCAGTCGTGTCCAACTCTGCGACCCCATAGATGGCAGCCCACTAGGCTCCTCTGTCCCTGGGATTCTCCAGACAAGAATACTGGAGTGGGTTGCCATTTCCTTCTCCAATGCGTGAAAGTGAAAAGTGAAAGTGAAGTCACTCAGTCATGCCCGGCTCTTTAGCGACCCCATGGACTGCAGCCCAGCAGGCTCCTCCATCCATTGTATTTTCCAGGCAAGAGTACTGTGACTGTACTAGAACCTTGCTAATGTGAAGGTGAGGTGTATATGAGTGTTCATGGTGGGGGTAGGGTTTGAGGCAATTTATATCTTCCCACTAAATCTCAGCCTCTTCATGGGTCTATGTCACTGGGCTATGACTTTCATAAGGATTTTGTCTTTCATAGCTCTTCCCCACCTCCCTTAGGTGAGGCAGGATGGCTAGATGGGGCTGGGGTGAGGGGAATACATTTCTGCCATAGCTCTGGAGCAAGGCTCTGATGAGGTCTTTCCCCATGAGAAGTAAGCCTTTGTTATGGGGGAGGCTTCAGGCAGATGAATTTCACAAGGATTACTCTCCTTCCCCCAAGCAGAGCTAGAAGGAATATTTTTTTATACCATCACCATGAGAACTTGTTGGGTTTCCTGGAGGTAAAGCTGACAAAGAGGGTGGGGTAACCTCTAAAGAATGCTCAAACTACCGCACAATTGCACTCATCTCACATGCTAGTAAAGTGTGCTTAAAATTCTGCAAGCCAGGCTTCAGCAATACATGAACCGTGAACTTCCAGATGTTCAAGCTGGTTTTAGAAAAGGCAGAGGAACCAGAGATCAAATTTCCAACATCCACTGGATCATAGAAAAAGCAAGAGAGTTCCAGAAAAACATCTATTTCTGCTTTATTGACTATGCCAAAGCCTTTGACTGTGTGGATCACAGTAAACTGTGGAAAATACTGAAAGAGATGGGAATACCAGACCACCCAACCTGCCTCTTGAGAAACCTATTTGCAGGTCAGGAAGCAACAGTTAGAACTGGACATGAAACAACAGACTGGTTCCAAATAGGAAAAGGAGTATGTCAAGGCTGTATATTGTCACCCTGTTTATTTAACTTATATGCAGAGTACATCACGAGAAACACTGGGCTGGAAGAAGCACAAGCTGGAATCAAGATTGCCGGGAGAAATATCAATAACCTCAGATATGCAGATGACACCACCCTTATGGCAGAAAGTGAAGAGGAACTCAAAAGCCTCTTGATGAAAGTGAAAGAGGAGAGTGAAAAAGTTGGCTTAAAGCTCAACATTCAGAAAATGAAGATCATGGCATCTGGTCCCATCCCTTCATGGCAAATAGATGGGGAAACAGTGGAAACAGTATCAGACTTTATTTTTCTGGGCTCCAAAATCACTGCAGATGGTGATTGCAGCCATGAAATTAAAAGATCTTACTCCTTGGAAGGAAAGTTATGACCAACCTAGATAGCATATTGAAAAACAGAGATATTATTTTGCCCACAAAGGTCCGTCTAGTCAAGGCTATGATTTTTCCTGTGGTCATGTATGGATGTGAGAGTTGGACTGTGAAGAAAGCTGAGCACCAAAGAATTGATGCTTTTGAACTGTGGTGTTGGAGAAGACTCTTGAGAGTCCCTTGGACTGCAAGGAGATCCAAACAGTCCATTCTAAAGGAGATCAGTCCTGGGTGTTCACTGGAAGGACTGATGCTGAAGCTGAAACTCCAATACTTTGGCCACCTCATGCAAAGAGTTGACTCACTGGAAAAGACCCTGATGCTGGGAGGGATTGAGGGCAGGAAGAGAAGGGGGCGACAGATGAGATGGCTGGATGGCATCATTGACTCGATGGACATGAGTTTGAGTGAACTCTGGGAGTTGGTGATAGACAGGGAGGCCTGGCGTGCTGTGATTCATGGGGTCCCAAAGAGTCGGACATGACTGAGTGACTGAACTGAACTGAACCTCTAAAACTTAGACCCCCCCCACATCCAGGAGTTACTCTTATCCTAATCCATCAGCCATTCATCACAATTACCACTTAAGTTATTTCTATCAGTTTATACCTTCAGGGACTCTGTTCTAGGTAAGCAAATCTCACTGTGATGTTGGATTTACCTATCTCTCCAGATTTCAAGGCAGTGTTTTGCACTGGAAACTCAGTTCTCTAATGGATCAAAGAAATGGTGTTGATTTTTAGTTTGTGCAACTTGTTTTTATGGTAAGGATAGGAGTGATGACCTCTAAACTCTTTAAATATTGGAGCTGAAACCTGCATTAACTTTCACTGGCTGTCTTTTGCAGTTGAAAGTTTCATACCTAAATCTTAAAAACGTTTGTGCTTTTCTTCTTGACAATATATCAACTTTCGTTGATTTAGATTTTTATCACCAGCAGTAAAAAGACCACAGACCATTTTATATCTCCTGCTGCATGTTTTGCATCTACGATGCTTCCTTTTATTTTGCTGAAAATGCCTGGTTTTATATCCTTCAGTCACAAATCTAAAGTGTACAAATGAACATAAATTACTAATACATCGAATAGCCCATTTTGATGTACACATAGATGGCTTCCTTATGTTGCACTTTTTACCTTTTTAGTTTGAAATGGATACTTAAAAGAATGCACAAGACACACATATACAATTTAGAGAATGATTATAAAATCATACCACCCACGTTAAGAACAATATTGCTGGTTAGAAGCCTCTAATACAATGTGAAATAATTATGGAAAGTGGGCATTCTTGCCTTGTTACTAATGTTATTGGGAAAGCTTCTGGAGTTTCTCCATTAAATAAAGTGATTACTTTTAAGTACCAAACTATATGCTTTTCATGTTAAGGATGTATCTCAATTACTATTTTATTCAGTGTTTTTCTCAGAAACGAATGTCCATTTATGTTCAAATATCTCTCAGTAATGTATGGAGATATGCAAATTACTTTTCTCTTAAGTCTACTAATATGGTGAATTAAAATAACAAATTCCCTCTAATATTGAATAATCCTTATATTCTGGGGGTAAATCCTACTTGGTCATGACTTTTTTTACTGTGCTGGTAAATTCAAGTTGCTAATAGCCATTTCCTCAGTTTTTACAACTATTTATAATTGTTTATTATCAACTCATTGATAATACAGTTTTTAGTATGCTAACTATCAAGTTTGTGCTATAGTTTATCAAGTATAAACTCTGGATGTCAGAATTACACTTGCTTTATAAAAGGAAATTTGATAGCTTTTCCCTCTTTTCTCTGTACCTGGAGACAGTTTCATAGCATTGAAATTATCTGCTCTTTGAAAGGTTTGAACACTCCCTCCTGTGAAACTGTCTGCTCCTGGTATATCTGTGAAGTTGTCCTTTGATAACTTTCTCTATTTCTTCTATGAAAATTGTCCTATATAAGCTCTTAGAAGCAGACAGTAGAATATTTGCAAGGGGCTGACGGGGAGGAAAAAAATCCGGAGTTTCTGTTCAATGGGTATAGAGTTTCAGTCATGTAAGATGGAAAAGCTCTGGAGATCTGTGGTATAACTATGTGTATATAATTAACAATATTGTACACCTAATATTTTGTTAATAAGGTAAATTTTATCTTATATGACTTTTATCCACAATAAAAATGAGGTTTTTGTCTATTTCTTTTGGCATCTTTTGTTTCTGCTTCATGAAAATGGTTGCTATGTTATCTGGCATATAAATAAATTTGCTGAATTCACTATATAAACAATCCATGTATAGCATTTAAATTTGGGGACTGAAATATATTTTTACCACCACAGCATTTCAAACTGCTTTATTAGTACATATATATAATATACATATATATATAATATATAAAACTTGGTAATACTTTGCCTATCTTTTAATTTTTAGCTTTTCTTAATCACTTTCTTTTAAAGGTAGCTTTTGTATATGGCACAGGGTTTTACTGGTAATTCAGTCTTATAATATTTTTGTTTTGATAGAGAATTGAAACAGTTTTGATCTATTGATATCACCAATATGTTTAATTCTTTCATTGGATTTTTATATTTACTCTTTGCAACACATTTATTATATGTTTTCCCTAAATGATTAGTTTATATACTTTAAAAAATATCTTTGGGGTTTTAGGAAGTTTTCTTTTCCTAGTGTTTAAATTTATACTTATTCCTTTACTTTATTTTTTTATTTTTCAGAATGCCTTTTGTTTGCACTTTTTGGTGTACCACTTTTAGATGATACACTTTGAGTCTCATTTATTATCTTTGCAGCAGTTGGTAAAATCACTCCTCTTCCTCCTTCTCTCGCCCTTCTCCACTCATTTTTTTCCTTGTCATTTGACACAAGGTTGAATTTTCCAAAGTCTCTGCCTACTACTTTTATACTTTTCCTCTCATGTTGGTGTTTCATGTGGCCCTATAATTAAATGTACCTTTTGCTTACCATCCGTTCCTTTGCCAGTTTTCCCAGTCATCTTGTTGATGAATAATGTTAATCCTCTGGTTGATTCTTCAAGTATAGCACCTTAGTACAGTAATCCCTGGATTACTTTATGTTTAAATTTTATTTCCCAGAGCCTTGAATGCTTGAAGAAAAGTTTAAACTCCTTGGCTACATTATTTTTTCCACTTGTGTTTCTTGAAAATGTTGCTCCTCTGCTAACTTACATATATGTAGCAGCTGAAGATTAATAAAAATATGATTTTCTTTCCTTTTTAATTGACTTATACTTTTGTCATATTCTTTTCTTCATCTTATCTATTTTTTCACTGATTTGTATTATTATACATATCATACATATTATACATATGTATATTTAAGTTATCCAGTCTGGGTCAATTTTCTTGCCAATGTGTCTTTTATTATAATCTTTCTGTTCTATTTTTTCCATGTTTTCCCCCCTCAGTGGTTTTTTTTTTCTTTCATATCTGTAAATGCTTTTTTAAATGTGTTTAATTTAGGTGTACTGTTTTTACAATTTTTTTCTGCCTCGTGTTTGTTATTAAGAAATTTTTTCAAAATGAAAGTTTTGATTCTCCTGGCAATGGACTTGGAACTTGAAAGGACCAAAGGTTATTAAGTTGGCAGAAATGGATTTGCTTTCCTCTTCCTGTGGCCTGGAAGCAGAATTATTCTAATGGAAATTTCTTTCAGCTTCTTGGATACATCATAGTATATTCTCTTTATAATATATTGACATTTGTTTCATAACACAAAAACAATGTTTAAAAAGGTGGCCAGAAGAAAAAGAGACTTTTGTGCACATCTTCTTGTCTCACAAGTAAAATGCTGTGGCCCTCAGTGGTTCAGTTACTGAAAGCTATGAGTTGAGGAGAGAGAACACTGTGTTTGGAGTTTCCCTGGTGGCTCAACGGTAAAGAATCTGACTGCTATGCAGGAGACAAGGGTTCGATCCCTGGGTTGGGAAGATGCCCTGGAGGAGGGCATGGCAACCCACCCCAGTATTCTTGCCTGGAGAATTTCATGGACAAGAGGAGCATGGTGGGCTACAGTCCATGGGACCACAAAGAGTCAGAACAGTCCATAGAGTTGCAAAGAGTCAGACACGACTGAGCGAGTGAACAACAACAATAAATGAAATGAGTCCTAAGTGATTCATTTCGCTATCATCAAAATTCTTACCCACCTCTTAAACATTACCTTGTTTGCATTTGTCTTGTGCTAATAAATATCCACAGTGTACTCCACATATTATGTGTTGAAGGTTCAACGCCAAAGAATAATCTGCTAAATAAGCTAAATTTATGAGTACAAATTTATTCCCAAAATGGTAAGTAAATTCATATGTTTCCCTATTTTACCTTTTGCCATGGTGGATTTTTCTTTTATTAATGAACGAAAAATAGAAATTCAATCTTCAGTTTGAAACTCTGACTAGCAACTTGTTCTGGCTAAGAAAATGTATATCTTTGTAGCAAAATACTTTTTTAGAAAGTATGTAACTTTTTTAAGGGCTTTCTCAATGGCTCAGTGGATCAAAGAATCTGCCTGCAGTGCAGGAGACACAGGAGACATGGGTCCAGTTCCTGGGTTGGGAAGATCTCCTGTAGAAGGAAATGGCAACCTGTTCCGGTATTCTTGCCTAGAAAATCCCATGGACAGTGGAGGCTGGCTGGCTACAGCCCAAAGAGTCACAAAGAGCTGGGCATGACTGAGTGACTTAACACACACGCTCTTCTTTGAAACTAATTATTTTTACCCCTCTCTTGGACATACAAAGGCAGACTTTGAGGCAAAGTGTCTTGCTGCTACATGTGAGAGATTTAATAGCCATGTGAGCATCCACTCTGGGATTCATGTTTCTTACATATTTGGCACCAATTTTCCCACATCTGTACATACATTCCATTCAATAATGGAATGCTTGATAAAACTGTTGCTAAAGTTTCATCAGTTATTTTACCATCAAGTACATGATAAATTAATCTGACATCAGACATTACTGGTATAAATGTAATTATAAAAATAAAGTGATCATTCATGTCTGTATTTTCATCCAGCTCAATGATAATCAAGCAAAATTTTAAATCCAACCTTGTCTACAGCACAACACTTCCTCAGATTTTCTCCCCTTTTACAAGGTCCACCTTCCAAAGTAATCACCAAAACTAAACTTGAGGAAAAATATCAGGCAATTTTATTCTGCTGCTTGATTGTGTGTTTTAGGGTATAATTCCTCATCAAGATTTCTTTTCTTTCTTTTAGTTTCAGAAAAATAGAAATTTTACTAATGAACAATTGACTAATTCATGAACATTCTCAATTTTCATTCTTAAGGATTCCAAAGATTTTTTGCATTTTAAGTCATCTCCTGGGCCCTCCTTGGTTCTAAAGAAATCAGTAATGAGGAGGGAACAGTGAGAAAGACCAATGGGAATTCCTCATTGGTGTGTCTAATATGGAATTAAAATGACACTAAGGTTGTGTACATTTGCTCTAAGAATTGGAGGCCAGTGGCAGTCGAGAGAGTTCAGCATAAGAGAAAGAAATGAAGAAAACAGACACTTCTTGGGTGGAGGATACAGAGTGGAGAATGATGGTAAAAGAGGATTTTTGAAGATCCTCACCTTGCTTTAGACTTTCCTCTTACAAGGTCCATTGAGAGACTGATTAAATTATCAAATCTTTTAAATTACCTTTTGGCTGCCAAACCAGACAGTGTGAGCTGCGGTATTGGATGGATTTCTACTTACATGACCTCGGGGCTTTCTAATACAAGAATCACAACAAAGAAGAATGACAAAGAACAAAGTCTTCCCAAGGATATGATTTGCCTACAGCAAGATTTTCTTCACCAGCTGGTTGACCTGTGACTACACCAAACCACCAAATTCCTTACTGTCCCAATAAGAAGATCCATTAGGCTTTCCCTGAAAAGCCTCCTTGGAGAAACCTTAGGAAGAGGTCATCTCAAGTTGGCCTTCCATAAACACTTCAGGAACAAAACAATTTCAACCTGTAGCTTGCTTTTGCTATCATGCTCCCTGTTTATTTTCCTCTTGTTTTGTGTCAGTTTCTTCATGGAAATTCCCATCAGTCACCACCATGACAGAGAAGAAAGCTCAGCAGATAAGCAGGGGGTCCACACATGGGAACTGGAGAAGACCTGGCAAAGCACAAGTAGAGAAGTTTCTTCCTGCCTGCTGAGAGTGACAAATCACTTCTCAGAAGCTTCTCCAAACCCAGGGTGCTAGTTGTGACAAGCAAGCATTCAGGAGACGAATTTCCAACCCCACTTCCAGTGCCCCGTCCTCTGTTAGAGAGCAGAATCCAAGCCCAGCACACCCATAGACAGGGTACGCACTGCCCATTTCCTCCGGTGGGGGGCAGGGGGCATGGGGGTAGGAGTGCAATTGGGCCGGTTCATTCTCGGCTGCACAAACTGACTGGGAAGGGGTGTGGGCGGTGCACCTCAAACCACACTGGCTCATAAAGCAGAGCTGCCTGTGCCTAGAGGCCCGAGTGGCTTCTCTAGATACCGCGTTTTACTAAGGAGTGGGAATAACACCTTACCTTGTGGTTGGGCCTATATATATCCTCTCCTTGTCAACCCCAATCTTGAAATATCTTGAACCTACTTTGTTCTCCACTGTTGAGTTGCTTTTAACTTTTCTCTCTGATGCTATTTCCCTCACAGGTGGGAAATGATAGAGCACTTGAGGTGAGTATATTGTTTTGAGAAGGAGTTAAATCATCTCAGTGTAACGGCTGCTACCGCCTCAAAGGGCCAGCCACTGCACAGACTGTGGTTTCCCTCAGCTCCGCTTCCCCTCCATTAATGGGCTCTCACAGATGGGAGAGACTATTTCCATTGCTGCCCCCACTTATACTGATAAAGTGGGCTGTACTCGCATTGCATTACTACCTTTTCTTTCACCACAGCCACCATATATCATGCTAATAATGAGAATACAGAGATGAGATTACTGCTGCCTCTCTGATCTACCAGAACCCAGGCATGAACATAACCAGTCATACTAGAACATGCAGTGAAATAAGTGTAGGACAAAGGCATTTATAAGATGCCATGCTTAATCCAGGTAACAAGAAGACATCAATGAGAAATTGGCATTTGAGAAAGGACTTACAATGAGTAAATGGAGAAGGCAGGAAGGGGCTTTGTCACCAAATGGAACAGTATAACTTAAACCAGAGAGGCATCAAAGAGCATGGCATCTACTTTAAATCACTTGGGTTAACTATTTTTCAAATCCTTTTTATCCTTGTTATTGTCATTATCATTATTATTTTATCATTTGAAATGCTAAGCTCTGTAGAGGAGTTTGTCTTCTACTCTATTTTTCCCAATTTTCCTTTTATTTGTATTATTTTTTAAATTTCCTGTATTTTATGCTCTGTTAATCAGGATCTAAACTTTCACCACTATTTTATCTTTCTGATTGATTACATTTTTATTAATAAATTAAATTGTCATCTTTGTCTTATTTAGTGTTTGGGGCCTAAAGTTATACTTTTTTCTAATATATTACTTTTATTAAATAAAGTAGTTGAGTCTATAATAAAGGGACCTCAATCTTCTGCCTGGAGCTTGAGAAGGAATAAAGCAATGAGAGATGATCCTAATTTTTGATATTGCAGCCTTGAGGGCAGTGATCAGGAAGACATGGTTTTGGTGTGTAGGAACTTGGGAAATAGCAGAAGGAAATTTTGTAAGAGTTCTGAGTCCTGGACATACACCAAAACCAATACAGTTAATGTGACATTCATTTCTTTTTGGAAACCCAAACTGACTCCAACTCTTCTCATTTTAAGAGATGTAAGGCCCTATAGACTTGAGCTGTTGTCAGAGAGAAACCATTAATACTTCCTGGATGCCTGGCAACCTGCATGTTCTCTCCAGGGGAAAGAAATGTTCCTTCAATGAAACCATTCTACCACGGGACTAGAGGTGGGAAAATGGGAGGGAAGGTAGTGGGTTACATTTTATCTTTGTTCATAAATAAATAAATCAATTTATCATTTTGGTGGAATCACCTGAGCTAAGGAGGAATGTCATTTATTTCAACTGGGCTGGAAGCCACTAGTCATTTTAACTCCTGTTCAAGAGACTTGGCTAGGAGGGCGATGAGATACCAGCAAAGTCAATCTGCAAGAAGCAGACAGCCCAGACACCACAGCTGCTGTCTGAGGAGCTCAGAATGGGAGCATGAAGACCCCGCCAAGTGCACACAGAGAAAGAGCCAGGTCCAGAGAGGACAAGTGTTCTTAGGACTGTGTTAAATGAAAACAGCCTGTCCCATTTTGCCTTTCTCCCCACCTGCATTGCCACTGCAGAGCGCTTAGGTGAACTTCGGGGGGAGGGCAGCAGTGGGGTGGAGGATATGGTAGAGTAGCTAGAAAAGGAGATCTGTTTCCAAGGAGTTGTACTTAAAGAACTGCACCCGGAGCTGAGGAGACAGCCTCCCCTCACTGGATATAATGACAAGATCTGGATTTGGGGCTGATGAGACTTTGGAAGTAATTGTACGTCACATGTAAGAGTGATGTGAATTGTTGTATCTGGAGATAAGACTGTGACAATTTGTATTTTTCAAAGATGGATGTAATAAGATCTGTCTTCTTCCTAGGCACCTCTTGCTTCCTTGGTCCAGTCGCATGCTCAACTGTAATGTGACCTTGTCACTCCCCATCAGTTTTCCTCTGCTTGAATCTGATTTGACCTTTGTTACTTATTTTCCCAATAGAAGGTGGCAGGAGTGATGTTACACATTGCAGCTTCCTCCTCAGTCTCTTATAATACTTGGTTTTGTGAAACCCTTTTTACAAATCCAGCCACCATACTGAAGGAAGCCCAAGCTCATGAAAAAAAGGTACTGTCACAGTGAACAGTCCTATTTAAGCTCCCAGCCAATGGCTAGCAATGTGCGTGAGCCCTCCAGACCACCAGCCCAGCTGAGCCATTAGATGCCAACATCTGGCCATGAGTGCTTGAGTAATCCCAAGTGAGAACCATCCAGCTGAATGTGGAAGATAATAATAAATATACCTAGTATTCTTAGATTGTTTTAGTACTGAGCTTGTGGCCCCACAGATGATGAAACAATCTGCCTTTCCCTTTCCTTTTATGAACATCATAGATGCTCAAAATAAAAATGGTCCATCCCTTTTTGTCCCGCCTTCCTTCCTTAGAAAATTGATTTCTGCTATTCAAAGATTGTTTTCACTATCTGTGGTTTCTATTTACCTTTAGAGTCTTGCTTAATTTCACTCTGATTCTAGGAAGTCATTGAAGAAAGATGTCTATTTCAATACAATTTTATCATATAGTTTTGCAAAGCTCAAGAATTGAGCCTTGAAAACTCACTTACTTGTCAGTAGTGCAAGAATGAAGGGACAGCAGTTAAGTGGAATTATTTAAGTTGAAGTACTGCTTTTTAACAAAGTTTATAACATCCACTATTTTTTGATAGAACAAGCAAAATTTAATCCACTACAAATAATATGCCTATGCATGTACCATTAACTAATCATTCATAGGTTTAATTTAATGTAAAGTACTGCAGGAGTTGCCTCACTGTTCTTACCTTATTTGAAAATCCCTTTTTTTATTTTTATAGTGACAGGTAGAAGTTGGGTGACTTTAAAAATCAACTTTGAAGAATGTTGATTGGCATTTTGAGAAAGCAGTTGAAAGCATATGAATTTTTCAACTAAATCCATCTGGTTGAGTAGTTTTCACATGGACTTGGGTAAATCATAGAACCCTTTGAGACTGATACCTCCTTTTTAAAGTGGGGAATGAGGCCAGGCCTACTGTGAGTAATTCACTGAAGTACAAAGCATGCTGCAAGTTGTGAATCCCCAACCCCCTTTACATAGCTGGATTAGATGTCTCTCTGTGTACTTCCTCAGCCCCTATAACAAACTGTTTTCTGGTATTCCAGTTTGTCTGAGTTATTAGCTCTTATGCTCCTCAATGGCAGGGACTGTATATTGTTCACCATTATCTGTCCAGTTCTTAGACACATTATCTAGGCCACACTGGGCTCTTAGCTAATGTTTCAATGAATGAATGAATGAGATATCCAAGCTTGCTCACTTCTCAGAATTTGTGTATTAGTAAAGGTATTTTGGGACAGTTCCATCATCTCAGAAACCTCTATCAGATGGTGCTGCAACAAATGCAGTATTAAACAGTAACCAGAAATAGTTTTGAGTGAAGAAGAGATTTTTACAGGAACAGTGCAACACTGCATGTTCTATTTATTTAAATATGTAACAGTTATCTTCTGGGCATGTTGCAGACCCATTTATGTGACTTACTTAAATTCACTAACATAATATACAAACCACACCTATTTAATGCAAGTAACAATAAACTGTCTTTACAATGAATGTTAAAGAGGCTTCTTAGGTTTATGCAGGGCAATATATGTGACCAGACCAGGATTTTCTAGAACAAGTTGAATTGTAATACAGACACAATAGTAAATGTGACTGGGTGATAAGACTGCTCCAGCTGATCTCCTAGAAAACTCTACTTGTGAATAATTTTAAATCAAGGAGAAGGTTGGCCTAAATCTTCAGTGTCCTTCTTTCTTGGGGAAAAAAAAAAAGATTCTGTGATTACATTAATTAAATGTTTTAATGACAATCCTCAGGAGGACTGTATGATATGTGGCCAGACGAGAGATGCAAAGATGAGGATTTCCCAGTTAGGGAAAGACATACCAAAATATTTTTCTAGGAGAGGAGGCAGACATTGAACCTGATCTTCAGATGTCTTGCTTGTGTTTATTCCTTTTAAACAGTCAGAAAAGTCTATCCCGCAGATTAAAGGATGTGAGAGCATTTGAAACTAATTTGGAATCTTTTTTCAGTTTTTGAGGATACTGTTTGCAACAGAGGGCTCCTAACTGCCCCCTCCTATCTGTGTCAGTATCCTTATATCCCTGTACGAGTGCTATGCTGTGCTGTCCTTAGTCCTCAGTCATGTCTGACTCTGCAACCCCATGGACTGTAGCCTGCCAGGCTCCTCTGTCCATGGGGATTCTCCAGACAGAGAATACTGGAGTGGGTTACCATGCCCTCCTCCAGGGGATCTTCCCAACCCAGGGATCGAACCCACATTGCAGGCCTCCCACATTGCAGGTGAATTCTTTACCATCTGAGCCATGAGAGCTACTTGGGTTGAAATTTACAGGCCACCACTTATTAAGCATAAATAGTTCATTATTTTATCTTCAAATTCTTGAAGTAACAGTGAAAGAATGCTTATGTCAGCAAATAAAGCACTCTTCTAATTTACTTTTCCATCCCAAAGCAACCATTGTATCCCTTTGGACATCCAGCCTGTTTGCTATTTTTGCTGTCCTGGTCCTGCAATCAGAACAAATCTTTATATATTTTTATTAAAGCATCTCATTAAACTTTTATTACAGTGCATTATGAAAAAAGATGCCTCCTTCAAAATGTTACATACTGAGTTGCTTGCCTGGATAGCTCATCTAATCAATAGTAACTATGAATTTTTAATAAAAACACATTTCCTCCTGCTTTCCTCCAATAAGTTTCATGGACTGAAATCATATGTTGAAGTCCTCAGCCCCCAGGACCTCAGCATGTGACTGTATTTGGAGACAGGGCCTTGAAAGAGGAACTTGAGGTAAAATTAGACTATATGGGACTGGCATCCTTATAAGAACAGGAGATTAGGCTGTAGACATGTCCAAAGGAAAGAACATGTAAGACAGAGGAGAAGATGGCCATCTACCAAGGAAAGAAACCTCAGGAGAAACCCACCTTTCCTATTACTTTATCACAGACAGCTGGCCTCAAACTGTGAGAAAATCATTCTTGTTGTTTAAGCACTTTGTTATGGCAGCCTGAGCAAACTAATAAAGGCGTCAATCAACAGAAACACATTATTTCTGACGGCAGAGCTGAGACCTAGAGTGGAACTAAACATGTGAGCTCGAATTTAAAACTCAAATTCAAACCCAGGAAGCAGACTGAGGAGAGTGCATGACTTTAATCTTTTTCTCTTCCCCTGTGTTTGCTGCTGTTTCCTCATGACAACAAGGAGTCTAGAAACATAAAGAAATTCATCTGAGAGAAGCAGGGAAGAATAAGACCAAATGAGGAGAGTCTGGTTTTAATTAGGGAGTCTTATGAATAAGACAAAAAGCTAATTTTTAAGGTGACTAGAGCAATGACAGAAAAACTGAAGTAGGAATCAGCTTAATGACTGCCATTTCCAATACTGACTAATGCAGTAAACAATATGCGAGCATGGAGGAAAGAGCTAAAAGCTAAATACGTGACTAGATTCTCCTGTTGTTTACACCGCAAGAATGTAAATACTGGGAACATTTTGTTTTAGCAATAATTTCTGAAACGAAAGACTGTCTTTGGGTATGAGGTCATTATTTCAGTATAAGTTCGGGTGTGATTTATTAATTACCTCAGGCCTAGAGACATACCAGAATGAAATAACATTTTGAAGCTTCGTCTTTCAAACAAAGCTAGTTGCCTTGACAATGAAAAGAATTTGTTTCTCTATGTTCAAAATAAGCCCATTCAGGTCCAACAGCCTATTAACCAATATTTAGCTTATTGAAATTTGATTCAGAGGAGAAAAATAATGCACTAATATAATTTATTACTGGACATAATAATAACTAACAAACCACTGTAATTTTGTAAACATAGCCCACTTAATCCTCATCACAGCCCTTGAACCATTGTTTCCTCATTATGGTGAGGAGGAAACTAAGATCCTAAGCAGTTAAGTACCCCTTGTCTCACAGCCAGGAGAGTAGGAGGTGATGTCATCTCTTGAGGTTGAATTGAAGGTTATTTTGAGATTTGAGGCAGTGCAGGGAATTTAGGGCAGTCTTGAGGGACATGCCATAATTTACCAATAAGAAACAACTAAGAGCTCCAGGAAGATCAATAGAAGTTATTCAGCTTCAATATTTAGTAGATGAAGCAGCGTGTTCTTTTTTCTTTTTTTAATTTTGTCCAAAACCATCAGCAGCCAGAGAGAGAGACTGAGAAACACAAGACTAGAAATTGGCTAGGCAGACAGAATGGTCAGAGTGGGAGGAGAATGATGAGAAAGTATGTGGGAGAATGGGAAACTAGGAAACAAATTTTTTTCATAGAAAGAAGTTTTGCAAATGTGGTATACTGGAAGATATACTGCAATGGCGTAGGAGCATGGCTGAGAGAAGCTACCCCACGTCCAAGGTCAGGGGCGACGGCCAAGAGGAGCTACCCTACGTCCAAGGTAAGGAGCAGCAGTTGCACTTTGCTGGAGCGGCCACGAAGAGATACCCCACGTCCAAGGTAAGAGAAACCCAAGTAAGATGGTAGGCAATGAGAGAGGGCATCAGAGAACAGACAAACTGATACCACAGTCACAGACAACTAGCCAATCTGATCACATGGACCACAGCTTTGTCTAACTCAATGAAACTAAGCCATGCCATGTGGGGCCACCCAAGACAGACGAGTCATGGTGGAGAAGTCTGACAGAATGTGGTCCACTGGAGAAGGGAATGGAAAACCACTTCAGTATTCTTGCCTTGAGAACCTCATGAACAGTATGAAAAGGCAAAAGATAGAACACTGAAAGATGAACTCCCTAGGTCAATAGGTGCCCAATATGCTACTGGAGATCAGTGGAGAAATAATTCCAGAAATAAGGGATGGAACCAAAGGAAAAACAATACCCAGTTATGGATGGGACTGGTGATAGAAGCAAGGTTCGATGCTGTGAGAGCAATATTGCATAGGAACCTGGAATGTTAGATCCATGAATCAGGGAAAATTGGAAGTGGTCAAACAGGAAATGGCAAGAGCAAACATCAACATTATAGGAATCAGCGAACTAAGATGGACTGAAATTGGTGAATTTAACTCAGATGACCATTATATCAACCACTGTGGGCAGGAATCCCTTAGAAGAAATGGAGTGCCATCATAGTGAATAACAGAGTCTGAAACACAGTGCTGCTGCTAAGTCGCCTCAGTCGTGTCCAACTCTGTGCAACCCCATAGACGGCAGCCCACCAGGCTTCCCCGTCCCTGGGATTCTCCAGGCAAGAACACTGGAGTGGCTTGCCATTTCCTTCTCCAATGCACGAAAGTGAAAAGTGAAAGTGAAGTCACTCAGTCGTGTCCGACCCTCAGCGACCCCATGGACTGAAGCCTACCAGGCTTCTCCATCCATGGGATTTGCCAGGCAAGAGTACTGAAGTGGGGTGCCATTGCCTTCTCCGCTGAAACACAGTACTTGGATGCAATCCCCAAAACGAGAGAATGATCTCTGTTCATTTCCAAGGTAAACCATTCAATATCATGGTAATCCAAGTCTATGCCCCAACCAGTAACACTGAAGAAGCTGAAGTTGAATAGTTTTATGAAGACCTACAAGACCTTCTAGAACTAACACCCAAAAAAGATGTCTTTTTCATTATAGGGGACTGGAATGCAAAAGTAGGAAGTCAAGAAACACCTGGAGTAACAGGCAAATTTGGTCTTGGAGTACAGAATGAAGCAGGGCAAAGGCTAATAGAGAACGCATTGGTCATAGCACACACCCTCTTCCAACAACACAAGAGAAGACTCTACACATGCACATCACCAGATGGTCAACACCGAAATCAGATTGATTATATTCTTTGCAGCCAAAGATGGAGAAGCTCTATATAGTCAGCAAAAACCAGACTGGGAGCTGACTGTGGCTCAGATCCTGAACTCCTTATGGCCAAATTCAGACTGAAATTGAAGAAAGTGGGGAAAACCACTAGACCATTCATGTGTGACCTAAATCAAATCCCTTATGACTTATACAGTGCAAGTGAGAAATAGATTTAAGGGACTAGATCTGATAAGAGGAGTGCTTGATGAACTATATGGATGGAGCTTTGTGACATTGTACAGGAGATGGATCAAGACCATCCCCAAGAAAAAGAAATGCAAAAAAGCAAAATGGCTGTCTGAGGAGGCCTTACAAATAGCTATGAAAAGAAGAGAAGCTAAAAGCAAAGGAGAAAAGGAAAATATACCCATTTATATGCAGAGTTCCAAAGAATAGCAAAGATAAGAAGGCCTTCCTCAGCAATCAATGCAAAGAAATAGAGGAAACCAATAGAATGGGAAAGACTAGAGATCTCTTCGAGAAAATTAGAGATACCAAGGGAACATTTCATGCAAAGATGTGTTCAATAAAGGACCGAAATGGTAGGGAACAAATGGTTGGGACCTAACAGAAGCAGAAGATATTAAGAAGAGGTGGCAAGAATACACAGAAGAACTGTGCAAAAAAGATCTTCACGACCCAGATAATCACAATGGTGTGATCACTCACCTAGAGCCAGACATCTTGGAATGTGAAGTCAAGGGGGCCTTAAGAAGAATCACTATGAACAAAGCTAGTGGATGTGATGGAATTGCAGTTGAGCTATTCCAAATCCCGAAAGATGATGCTGTGAAAGTGCTGTACTCAATATGCCAGCAAATTTGGAAAACTCAGCAGTGGCCACAGGACTGGAAAAGTCAGTTTTCATTCCAATCCCAAAGAAAGGCAATGTCAAAGAATGCTCAAACTGCCACACAATTACACTCATCTCACATGCTAGTAAAGTAATGCTCAAAATTCTCCAAGCCAGGCTTCAGCAATATGTGAACTGTGAACTTTCTGATGTTCAAGCTGGTTTTAGAAAAGTCAGAGGAACCAGAGATCAAATTGCCAATATCTTCTGGATCATCGAAAAAGCTAGAGAGTTCCAGAAAAACATCTATTTCTGCCTTATTGACTATGCCAAAGCCGTTGACTGTGTGGATCACAATAAACTGTGGAAAATTCTGAAATAGATGGGAATACCAGACCACCTGACCT
>NW_011494670.1:5311996-5316972 GCF_000754665.1 Bison bison bison | reverse complement strand
GAAGCACAAGCTGGAATCAAGATTGCTGGGAGAAATATCAATAACCTCAGATACGCAGATGACACCACCCTTATGGCAGAAAGTGAAGAGGAACTAAAGAGCCTCTTGATGAAAGTGAAAGAGAGTGAAAAAGTTGGCTTAAAGCTTAAATTCAGAAAACTTAGATCATGGCATCTTGCCGCATCACTTCATTCAAATAGATGGGTAAACAGTGGAAATAGTGTCAGACTTTATTTTCTTGGGCTCCAAAATCACTGCAGATGGTGATTGCAGCCATGAAATTAAAAGACACTTACGCCTTGGAAGGAAAGTTATGCCCAAGTTAGACAGCATATTAAAAAGCACAGACATTACTTTGTCAACAAAGGTCCATCTAGTCAAGGCTATGGTTTTTCCAGTGGTCATGTATGGATGTGAGCATTGGACTATAAAGAAAGCTGAGCACCAAAGAATCGATGCTTTTGAACTGTGGTGTTGGAGAAGACGCTTCAGAGTCCCTTAGACTGCAAGGGGATCCAACCAGTCCATCCTAAAGGAGATCAGTCCTGGGTGTTCCATTGGAAGGACTGATGTTGAAGCTGAAACTCCAATACTTTGGCCACCTGATGAGAAGAGCTGACTCATTTGCAAAGACCCTGATGCTGGGAAAGATTGAGGGCAGGAGGAGAAACAGACAAAAGAGGACGAGATGGTTGGATGGCATCACCGACCCAATGGACATGGGTTTGGGTGGACTCCGGGAGTCGGTGATGGACAGGGAGACCTGGTGTGCTGCAGTTCATGGGGTTGCAAAGAGTTGGACACTAATGAGTGACTGAATTGAGCTGATACTGGAAGTGAGAGGGATTTAACAGGACAAGAGGAGAATGTGTAGAGATGTTACGTAAAGAGAAAGGTAAGAGATACACTTACTCTTGTTTCCTATTTCCCACCTCTGAATCTCTGAGTTATTCCAAGTTAGGAGAAACAAAGTTACTGCAGAGATCCTGGCTTCCCTAGAACCTCAGGGTCTATCTGTAGCCTGAGTGAATAAAACACACCTATTTACGTGTTCAGCAGTCATGAGAAAGCCTTCACAGACCTCCCCCTCCAAGGAGTGGAATAGGAGAACCCCATTCACTAAGGAAATCCATCAGTGTGTCAGAGGTATCCTAAGTCACAGCCACCACCACCCTCACCCAGCTACCGGTCACCTCCCTGTTTCCTTTCCTCAGGCTTTGCCCCTAATAAAATCCTCATGACTGTATACCACAAAGTGTTTTCAGTTGAGTTCAGTTCAGTTGCTCAGTCATGTCCGACTCTTTGCAACCTTATGGACTGCAGCATGCCAACCTTCCCTATCCATCACCAACTCCCGGGGCTTGCTCAAACTCATTTCCATCGAGTCAGTGATGCCATCCAACCATCTCATCCTCTGTCGTTCCCTTCTCCTCTTGCCTTCAATCTTTCCCAGCATCAGTCTTTTCCAATGAGTCAGTTCTTCAGATCAGTGGCCAAAGTACTAGAGTTTCAGCTTCAGCATCAGTCTTTCCGATGAATATTCAGGACTGATTTTCTTTAGGATGGACCTGGTTGGATCTTCTTGCAGTCCAAGGGACTCTCAAAAGTCTATTCCAACACCATACTTCAAAAGCATCAATTCTCCGGTGCTCAGCTTTCTTTATAGTTCAACTCTTACATCCATACATGACTACTGGAAAAACCATAGCTTTGATTAGATGACCTCTGTTGGCAAAGCAATGTCTCTGCTTTTTAATATGCTGTCTAGGTTGGTCATAGCTTTTTCTACCAAGGAGCATGTGTCTTTTAATTTCATGGCTGCAATCACCATCTGCAGTGATTTTGGAGCCCAAAAATATAAAGTATCTCACTGTTTCCATTGTTTCCCCATCTATTTGTCATGAAGTGATGGGACTTGATGCCATGATCTTAGTTTTTCAATGTTGAGTGTTAAATCAACTTTTTCACTCTCCTCTTTCACTTTCATCAAGAGGCTCTTTAGTTCTTCTTCACTTTCTGCCATAAGGGTGGTGTCATCTGCATATTTGAGGTTATTGACATTTTTCCCAGCAATCTTGATTCCAGCATGTGCTTCATCCAGCCTGGCATTTTGCATGCTGTACTCTACATATACTCTACATATACGTTAAATAATCAGGGTGACAGTATATAACCTTGATGTGCTCCTTTCCCAATTAGGAACCTGTCTGCTGTTCCGTGTCCAGTTCTAACATGCTTCTTGACATGCATACAGGTTTCTCAAGAGGCAGGTCAGGTGGTCTGGTATTCCCATCTCTTTCAGTATTTTCCACAGTTTATTGTGATCCACACAGTCAAAGGCTTTGGCATAGTCAATTAAGCAGAAATACATGTTTTTCTGGAATTCTTCTTGCTTTTTTGATGATCTGGCCGATGTTAGCAATTTGATCTCTGGTTCCTCTGCTTTCTCTAAATCCAGCTTGAACACATGGGATTTCACAGTTCACATACCGTTGAAGCCTGTCTTGGATAATTTTGAGCATTACTTTGCTAGCATGTGAGATGAGGGCAAGTGTGTGGCAGCCTGAACATTCTTTGGCATTGGTTTTCTTTGGGATTGGAATGAAAACTGACCTTTTTCCAGTCCTTTGGCCACTGCTGAGTTTTCCAAACTTTCTGTCATATTGAGTGCAGCACTTTAACCGCATCATCTTTTAGGATTTGAAATAGTTCAACTGGAATTTCATCGTCTCCTTGGGTGTAATTGCAAAGTGTTTTAGTATTTTTCAAATGTGTAAGGGTAGTGATATAACAAACACAAACTCTAAAGGTATCACTAAATTCCTAAGAGGTTTCTGTTATTAATATTATGTATGTAGGTTTGCATCTCATATGTCTGCACTTCTTTCCACCCTCCTGCTGTCACCTTCCTCCAGACTTCATCTGTCCCCAAGGTTACTCTTCCTCCTAAGGGTCTCCCTGAAAGGACCCTTGCTCTTTTCTAAGCCATTCTCTGGGTGGTACCCAGGGAATGCTCCTTGAACGCAGATATTAACAAACAGAATCTTTCCTAATTCTTTTAGTGAATGAGTAGGAATTGACAAGCTAAAATCATCATGAAATTCTATTCTTTCTCCTGTGAACTGTCAACTCTGCTTTCTGTGCCTCAATGTTAGGAGGAAGTCTCAAGCAGGTCCTGTAGGCTTTCTGGGTACTCTTGAAAGAACCAAAAAGGCCCTTTGCTTTGGCATGTAAAATCCAGTTCCAGCCAATGGTTTCCTAACCAGGTGAGTTACATTTGAGTGAGTTTCCCTCCCGCCCCAGCCTGGCCTTCCCTGTGTGGAAATCTCTTGGGGGGAGGGGCTGCTTCCTGCTCTGGGCCTTTGCCTTCCCACCCCAGGACTAAGTTATACTCATCGTCAAGTCATACAGATGTCATGTCCACAGGGGAGATTCCTCTCTACTTTCTCATCCTGACTCCTAAATGGTGAGTATGTAGTTATTTCTGTGAGTCATTCTTTGAAAGCTAATGTTTTTATCCCCCACTAGACTATAATGTCTATGAAGGCAGTTGTTGTTCAGTCAACTCAGTCGTGTCTGACTCTTTGTGACCCCATGGACTGCAACACACCAGGCTTCACATTCCTTCACCATCTCCCAGAGCTTGCTCAAACTCATGCCCATTGAGTTGGTGATGCCATCCAACCATCTCATCCCTTCTTGTTGTCCCCTTCTCCTCCTACCTTCAATCTTTCCAAGCATCTGAGTCTTTTCTAATGAGTCAGCTCTTCACATCAGGTGGCCAAAATTTTGGAGCTTCAGCATCAGTCCTTCTAATGAATATTCAGGACTGACTTCATTTAAGATTGACTGGTTTGATCTCCTTTTAAGAGTCTTTCCCAACACCACAGTTCGAAAGCATCAGTTCTTTGGGGCTCAGCCTTCTGTATGGTCCAACTATCAGAGACTATGTTTATTTTGTTGGCAGTCCATATCCTGGACTCTTAATAGTCTCTCAATAAGATATTTTAAAAAATGAATACAAAAAATTTTGTTACTGGATACTGGGAAGTCTGACCACTATCATGGAAGTGTAAGTGATATTTTTAAAAAGGGCTCCTTCAAAAATTTTTTTGGAAAACCTGTTCTGGTTTCCCTACAATGGTGACACTAAGGTCAAACGTGGGCTTTCATACATTATTTCTCCACCAAGAACAGGCTCAAGAGTGTGACTTGGAGGAAGGATTTGGGGGAGCAAAAAAATCGTAGTATGAAACAGAAGCAGCATTAGAATGTCAGATAGTATTCTGTTTCTCAAGTTCTAGTCTTTGATTTAAATAATGAACCATTCCTCAGGAGAAAACTCAGAGGAAAGGATAATGTGTGTCCTGTGTACTCCACCTCATGCTTTGTGAAGAAAAAGGAAAATGAAGACCAAGATACTGTATTTATGTTTTTCCTTCTGGCTTACTTCACTCTGTATAATAGGCTCCAGTTTCACCCACCTCATTAGAACTGATTCAAATGTATTCTTTTTAATGGCTGAGTAATACTCCATTGTGTATATGTACCCCAGCTTTCTTATCCATTCATCTGCTGATGGACATCTAGGTTGCTTCCATGTCCTGGCTATTATAAACAGTGCTATGATGAACACTGGGGTACACGTGTCTCTTTCCCTTCTGGTTTCCTCAGTGTGTATGCCCAGCAGTGGGATTGCTGGATCATAAGGCAGTTCTATTTCCAGTTTTTTAAGGAATCTCCACACTGTTCTCCATAGTGGCTGTACTAGTTTGCATTCCCACCAACAGTGTAAGAGGGTTCCCTTTTCTCCACACCCTCTCCAGCATTTATTATTTGTAGACTTTTGGATCGCAGCCATTCTGACTGGTGTGAAATGGTACCTCATAGTGGTTTTGATTTGCATTTCTCTGATAATGAGTGATGTTGAGCATCTTTTCATGTGTTTGTTAGCCATCTGTATGTCTTCTTTGGAG
>NW_011494670.1:5306935-5311752 GCF_000754665.1 Bison bison bison | reverse complement strand
AGTCTTATGGACTCTGTGGGAGAGGGAGAGGGTGGGAAGATTTGGGAGAATGGCATTGAAATATGTAAAATATCATGTAAGAAACGAGTTGCCAGTCCAGGTTCGATGCACGATACTGGATGCTTGGGGCTAGTGCACTGGGACGACCCAGAGGGATGGTATGGGGAGGGAGGAGGGAGGAGGGTTCAGGATGGGGAACACATGTATACCTGTGGTGGATTCATTTTGATATTTGGCAAAACTAATACAATTATGTAAAGTTTAAAAATAAAATAAAATTAGAAAAATAAATAAATAAGGGAAAAAAAAATGAAGACCAAGAAATGCACACCTGAAATGAGCATTTTCCTCTGGGATGAGCTAAGTGGTTGGAGAGAACTCTGGATGGGATTGTCTTCCCTTCCCTGGGCCGGAGACCTTCAGGGTGCTTCAAGAGGAGATGGGAATCTAGATTTGAAAATAAAATACCCTAGGGTTAAATGTGAACTGATTTAATTTTTTTTCAAAATGTTGTACAAGCCAAGCTCTTTTGCCAAAATTTGCCTTCTTTATATTATTAGATTTTCTTCATTTGCTCCTAGTCTTGTTCTTTTACCATTCACTTTTCCCCAGGGTCTGCTAAACTGCTGACCTCCTGGGTCCTGACTCTTAAGAACTGTGAACTACTGTCACATGCCCAAACCTGGCAGTTGTGTCTGTAGATTAGAGTCAAGGAGTTGGTTCTGCTGAGGGGCCCTCCTATTTCCTGCTTTACTTCCTCCCTGGTGTGAAGAATTTCTGGCCCAGAATTAAGGGGCCAGAATTTCTTGACCCTGATAAAAAACAAACAAACAAACAAACAAAAAACTCTCCAAAAGCAAGGGTCAGCTTAGATTAGCAGGTTGCCAGCTCTTGATTCACATATTGCCCAGATCTCCAACCCTAGCCCCAGACCTCCAGGCCAGACCCCACAAAGAGCAAGTGGAAGGGCTCCATATCAACAAAGAGTGACAGCCGCTCCCCCACAATACATACAATTATTCTGGGCCCTTGCCAGATTTATGCAAGCATGAACTGTTGTCTTGCTGGCTGGCAGAATAGTGAGCTGAGTGAGAAATAAAGACTGTCAGGACTAAAGAAACCTCAGACATCACAGAGCTTTGTGCCAAACTTGATGCCAGTAGGGAGTGCTGAGGTGACACCCCAGATGTCTTGGTTGGCATCAGAAAGCTTCAGAAAGAGCTGGTGGCTTAAATTCTTCCCTTAATTCTGGGCCAGATATTCTTCACACCAAGGAGGAAGTAAAGCAGGAAAGAGGAGGGCCCCTCAGCAGAACCAACCCCTTGACTCTAATCTACAGACACAACTGCCAGGTTTGGGCATGTGACAGTAATTCATAGTCCTTGTATTTTCTGATATAGCTTTGAAACCTCATACCTAGCACAGGGTTCTTGGGCAGGGCTTCGAATGGAAGAAACAAAATGATGATAACGGAGATTGATAGCAGAAGAATATGTGTGAGTGTGATATCCATGAGGATTGTGCCTAGGGGAGATGAACTGAGAAAAAACTGCATATTGAAACTAGCAGTTGTCAGAATTCTTTTTCCCACATGCTCCTGCTTAGTTTTATAATAAATATCAATTACCCAGTAGGAGAGGAGAGAGACAACATCCATCACCAGGCATCTAGCTTTGGAAATACACAACCTGTGAAACTGAAGCTGTGGAGCTTCACTCTCTCAGGCAGTATCTTGCACCCAGAGAAAGAAACCCCTTTGCAATTTTATTTGATGGTTATATTTACAGGACTGCATAAAACTTTTAGGCTGCATAACTTTTTGGACCCTCGTCTTTTATGACCTACAATCCCACTGAAATGTGAAATGTTCCTAAAATTAGCAAATGCCACGTGTTTTATCCTACCTCTCAGATTTCACTGGGCTGGAATAAGTGGGGCAACATCATATAAAGTGTAATGCAGAGGAGCAGAGAGACTTGGGTTTATTCCCAGCTCTTTGCCTGTGAGGTCACTTATTTGTGACCAGAAGTAAGCCACCACAACTGTCTCAGTCTTAGACTGAGCTCTCTTTTGAACAGTGGGGTGAATTCGATCATCTCCAAGGGCCCTGGAGAGGGTATTTATTTCTATCCCTCTGGTGCTGACTTCTGAGACATTCATTGGCCTCATCCTTGAGCTTTCATTCCTATAATGTATGTGGATCACTAGGGGGTGGAGTGTTGGGAAGATATCTTGAAAATTTCCCCAAATAGACTTCAGAGGAACTAGGTAACAGAGATCTTTCTATCATTTCTGCTTAGTATTCCGAAGTATTACTATTCCTAAGTAATACTATTCTATTCCTAAGCATTACTATTACTATTCCTAAGTAATACTATTTCTTAAAGTATTCCTATTCATTTTGCTGGACAAGAAATAAAGACATTAAGAGTACCTTCAAAAATAGTCCTTCTCTACCCCTGGAGGCTCCAGTAGTAAGAAAGTTCTGAAGGAGACAAGGGAATTTGGCCAGACACCCCCTCCAACAGCACACATAGATAGGAAGGAGGATCCACGGAGTGAGCTGACAGCCAGGCTGAGGTGGGGGAGGAGTTGCAGTGGCGGGGGTCGGGTAGGGGTCCTGTCCTGAGCCATCCACAGGCACTTTGGAGAAAGTGTGCTCTATCAATGATGAAAAGCTGCACACACACAAAAACATACTCACTCCTATTTGCTGGCCCATCATAGACTACCATCATCTTTTCTCACCAGACAACCTTTCAAAACACAAGCTGCACATGACTGCCATGAAGCTTCTATACAAACATCCGAGGCAATATCTTCAGGAAGTTATGGACAACCATAGCCAGCCTCAACTTCCTTTTTAAGATTAATGTTTATGCCACTGTTTCCGTGATCTCTTTCTGAGTTAACACCCCAACTGGTGCTTAAAACAACAGTATTTTTTATTTCTCACCTTAAGGGGTTGATGGGAAGGCTCTTTTGCCAGACTCACCTGGGCTCAGGCACCTCCCTGCATTCGGCTGGAGAGGTGACTGGCCTGGAAGGTCTGTGATGCCTTTCATGGTGTCTGGCACCTGATCCTGACTGTTGGCTGGGGTCCCATGGTTCTCTTTTGTGAGGCCTCCTTCCTTCCGGTAGGTTAGACTGACTTTCTTATGTGATTGTTTCATGGCAGCACTTCAAGGGAACAAAATGGAAGCAACAAAGCTTCTAATGGCCTAGCCCCAAAAGTCGTACAGCATTATTTCTGTCACACCCACTGGTCAAATCAAGTCACAAGGTCAGATCAGATTTAGGAGATGGGGGAATAGACTTTGCTATGTTTCCCATCAGTGAATGGACTCTAAGACAATTATACACAGAAATCAGAGGCCTGGTTGAATCCCTCTTCACCTCCATCCGTCACAGACACCTTTTAATAAGAGAATGAACCATTATAATTGTAGAAAAAGTAGAATATATCAATAATTATAAGTAAGAAAATGTCCAAAATCACCCTTAATACCACCACCCCAAGAGAATGACTGTTAATCTGATCAACATAAGAACTCCCAGAATTTTCCTATACCTGTCTATATCAGGTCAAAAAATGCATACTATGCCCTGATTTTCATAATGTGACAACAAACCCTAAATATAATATCATAATGTACATAATATCTCATGTATGTAACATGCTATAATTTATTTAAATATTTCAGATATTTTTACTACTATAAATAGTAATGAACTTTAAAAATATAAATCTTCGTGCATGTCTCTGATTTTTTTAAAAGATTAAGCCCATAAAGTAGAACTTCTGGGTCAAAAAAAATACATATTTTAAAGCTTTGAGATATTTTGCCAACTGACGTCCCATGAAAATGTATTAATGATTTCATGTTTTCAGCAGAAAAATACCCCAAGGAATTCTTGCTTTCCTTGTTTTCTTAACCCGGGAGAATCCGAGAGGTAGAAATTGATGTTCATAGCAATTTCCATTTGTATATCATTATGAATTAATAATGTTAAACAATTTCTTCACTTTCATCAGCCACTGGCATTCTCTCACCCACTCAGTCTACTGCTTGCCTCTCCCTCTGGAAATATCAAGGAGAGAAAATGGAGAAGAAGATGTCTTAATGGAATGTCTGTCCTTAATTGTCATTATATTAATCTCTTTTTCCTGTAGACAAGTAGTTAGCTATAAAAGTGCGTGTTTAAAAGTGATAACAAGAACTATGGCTCACTAGTCAAAGAGACCAGAATTGGTGTGGCAGGGAGAAGAAAGAAAGAAGGAAGATATGACAAACTCACAGCAAACATTATCCTCAATGGTGAAAAATTGAAAGCATTTCCTCTAAAGTCAGGGACAAGACAAGGGTGCCCACTTTCACCATTACTATTCAACATAGTTTTGGAAGTTTTGGCCACAGCAATCAGAGCAGAAGAAGAAATAAAAGGAATCCAAATTGGAAAAGAAGAAGTAAAACTCTCACTGTTTGCAGATGACATGATCCTCTACATAGAAAACCCTAAAGACTCCACCAGAAAATTACTAGAACTAATCAATGAATATAGTAAAGTTGCAGGATATAAAATCAACACACAGAAATCCCTTGCATCCCTATACACTAATAATGAGAAAACAGAGGAATTAAGGAAACAATTCCATTCACCATTGCAACGAAAAGAATAAAATACTTAGGAATATATCTACCTAAAGAAACTAAAGACCTATATATAGAAAACTATAAAACACTGGTGAAAGAAATCAAAGAGGACACTAACAGATGGAGAAATATACCATGTTCATGGATTGGAAGAATCAATAT
>NW_011494670.1:5305616-5306738 GCF_000754665.1 Bison bison bison | reverse complement strand
ATAAAACACTGGTGAAAGAAATCAAAGAGGACACTAACAGATGGAGAAATATACCATGTTCATGGATTGGAAGAATCAATATAGTGAAAATGAGTATACTACCCAAAGCAATTTATAGATTCAGTTCAATCCCTATCAAGCTACCAACGGTATTCTTCACAGAGCTAGAACAAATAATTCCACAATTTGTATGGAAATACAAAAAACCTCGAATAGCCAAAGCTATCTTGAGAAAGAAGAATGGAACTGGAGGAATCAACCTACCTGACTTCAGGCTCTACTACAAAGCCACAGTCATCAAGACAGTATGGTACTGGCACAAAGACATAAATATAGGTCAATGGAACAAAATAGAAAGCCCAGAGATAAATCCACACACATATGGACACCTTATCTTTGACAAAGGAGGCAAAAATATACAATGGATTAAAGACAATCTCTTTAACAAGTGGTGCTGGGAAAACTGGTCAACCACTAGAGCACTTTCTAACACCATACACAAAAATAAACTCAAAATGGATTAAAGATCTCAACATAAGACCAGAAACTATAAACTCCTAGAGGAGAACATAGGCAAAACACTCTCCGACAAACATCACAGCAGGATCCTCTATGACCCACCTCCCAGAATATTGGAAATAAAAGCAAAAATAAACAAGTGGAACCTAAGTAAACTTAAAAGCTTCTGCACAACAAAGGAAACTATAAGCAAGGTGAAAAGACAGCCTTCAGAATGGGAGAAAATAATAGCAAATGAAGCAACTCACAAACAACTAATCTCAAAAATATACAAGCAACTCCTACAGCTCAATTCCAGAAAAATAAATGACCCAATCAAAAAAATGGGCCAAGGAACTAAACAGACATTTCTCCAAAGAAGACATACAGATGGCTAACAAACACATGAAAAGATGCTCAACATCACTCATTATCAGAGAAATGCAAATCAAAACCACTATCAGGTACCATTTCACACCAGTCAGAATGGCTGCAATCCAAAAGTCTACAAATAATATATGCTGGAGAGGGTGTGGAGAAAAGGGAACCCTCTTACACTGTTGGTGGGAATGCAAACTAGTACAGCCACTATGGAGAACAGTGTGGAGATTCCTTAAAAAACTG
>NW_011494670.1:5289422-5305516 GCF_000754665.1 Bison bison bison | reverse complement strand
GGTGGGAATGCAAACTAGTACAGCCACTATGGAGAACAGTGTGGAGATTCCTTAAAAAACTGGAAATAGAACTGCCTTATGATCCAGCAATCCCACTGCTGGGCATACACACTGAGGAAACCAGAACTGAAAGAGACACGTGTACCCCAGTGTTCATCATAGCACTGTTTATAATAGCCAGGACATGGAAGCAACCTAGATGTCCATCAGCAGATGAATGGATAAGAAAGCTGGGGTACGTATACACAATGGAGTATTACTCAGCCATTAAAAAGAATACATTTGAATCAGTTCTAATGAGGTGGATGAAACTGGAGCCTATTATACAGAGTGAAGTAAGCCAGAGAGAAAAACACCAATACAGTATACTAACGCATATATATGGAATTTAGAAAGATGGTAACAATAACCCTGTATATGAGACAGCAAAAGAGACACTGATGTATAGAACAGTCTTTTGGACTCTGTGGGAGAGGGAGAGGGTGGGATGATTTGGGAGAATGCCATTGAAATATGTATAATATCATATATGAAACAAGTCGCCAGTCCAGGTTTGATGCACGATACTGGATGCTTGGGGCTGGTGCACTGGGACGACCAGAGGGATGGTATGGGGAGGGATGAGGGAGGAGGGTTCAGGATGGGGAACACATGTATACCTGTGGCAGATTCATTTTGATATATGGCAAAATCAATACAATATTGTAAATTTAAATAAAATAAAATAAAAAAAGAAAGAAAAAAAAGGAAAGAAGGAAGGGAGAAAAGTAGGATTGAAGGAAGGAAGGAAAATGAAAAGGGAGGGGGGAAAGGAAAAGAAAGAAAAAAAAGTTATTTGCTCAAAAGTCAGAGACAGGTGGAAAAAGAAAACTAGAATTAATTTTATGAGCAGAGATGGATCAGGGAGATTTAGAAAACTGCTTGCTAGATACTTCTGTACTGCTAGATGAAAGTAACATGTGGTATAAGAATCAGGGAGACTGGACAACCCATTTATGACCCTTTTCAATCCAAACTTAGTCATTGTCCTTTTAAAAAAAGTAACAAAACATATGTTGGTATACTTCAACAGCATGAAAGACTCTAACTTGGCCCTCAAGTTGTCTCATGATAGAACCAGGGTCTACAGCCATACCACCCTGAACGCATCCGACCTCGTCTGATCTCGGAAGCTAAGCAGGGTCAGACCTGGTTAGCACTTGGATGGGAGAACCAGGAAGAAACATATAATAAGTTCTTAGGCCAAAATTCATCCGCTTATTTATTCAACTAACCAACCAACAACTACTGACATCTGCCTTGTGCTAGACACCGTGAGTAATGGAGATAGAGAAGAATTAAGTAATGATTCTGGCTTTTAAGCAGCTTAAAAATATAGTAAGTCATCAACATTAGGGAAAAGAAACAAGTGGGCAGGGAAGAGATACCTGGTGTCTAGTTATTTAGGCTTATGGATCTACGATGTGTTCATAGTTAGACCTTTAAACTCATTTGTGATATTAAGGTTGTCTTACCACTAAGAATAAACTTCCCTGGTGGCTCAGATGGTAAAGCGTCTGCCTACAATGCGGGAGACCCAGGTTCAATCCCTGGGTAGGGAAGATCCCCTGGAGAAGGAAATAGCAACCCATTCCAGTACTCTTGCCTGGAGAAATCCATGGATGGAAGAGCCTGGTAGGCTACAGTCCATGGGGCCACAAAGAGTCGGACACGATTGAGCGACTTCACTTTAACGTTCACTTTTCACCACTAAGAATAAACGAGTCAGAAACATGATTTTGCTCCAAACTATATCTTAAAACTAAGCACCCCCAATCAAGAATCTCCCAAGTTGCTTATTATCAAATCACAGGCAATAAATACCAAAGAGGATTCCAGGCTTTTCCAGGACTAGTTTCAACTGTGAGACTCTGATTCCTGGTGTGGAGCCCAGGTCATCCAGTCTAGACTTCCTCCTCCTTCCTAATGGGCTCTCATTTGGGATCTTGATGTCCTTTTGTGTTAGCAGAACTCATTCACAACCATCTGAATCCTCAAACTTTGAGTCAAAAGAATCATCTTTGTCCTAAAAGTATGACTCTAGACATAAGGTTCTACAGAGTTTGAACTTGAAAGTGAATTGTTAGAGGCTCTATCCCTTTTCTCCCATTAACCTCTTTGGCCCCTTTATAAACTTGGCTCCCTTCTCCCTGTGACCCAGCTCAGCACTCCAGGAATCTCAAGAAAAGAGTGAGTCAAATCCTAGCCAGATGTTTCCCAATCCCATGTTTTATTCCTGGGTACCTGAAGATGACTTATCAATTAGAATTAAGCCAGTGATTATGATGTGAATTAGACAGAATCTGGTGTAAAGGAATGCTATCAACATGGACATTTATTATAGGTGGCCAAATATACAGAAAGTAAAACCATAAACCTGATTGGGCTCTGGAAAACCATATGTATTAGTCACGTATGTCAGCTCCTTATCATATATGACCAATTACCACACAGCACAACAATAATAATGTCATTAAAATGCATGTTAATCAATATTGTGGTAGATTTTTCTGTCTCTATATACATATCACTAAAGACAGAGAGAGATAGAGATACATGGACATGCTCAGGCCACCTAGCTTGTCCCTGACCAGCTCTGATCTCCTACACCTTCAAAGAATTAAAGGAAACTGCCTGAGTTATGGTGAATCTGCCTTCACCCTAACCCCCATTTTACTGGCAGAACAGGAGTTCTTTCACAACAGCAGCAGTTGGAGAGTCAAATGGGTAGGCATCCACTCGTAGGAATATGGCATGAATAATCCTACCTTTTGACATTTTGACAACCCACTACTTCCTATTGCCTCCACTGAGGAAAGGGGCAGTTTCCACAGGTCTCTCTTCTTTTCAGGGGCTCTTGTTTATCTCCCCCTAGATCTATCTCCTTCCTGAATCAGAGCCCTGGAATCCTCCATTACTTCTCTCTAGCCAGCAAACAGAGACAGAACAAGTGAGGAAGAGAGCACTGAGCTAGGATGGCTGCTATGGCACATGGTCCTAAGGTGAATTTGACCATGCAGACTTAATCTATGTCATCTTTAAATGACTCCAAGAAATGCTGTCTACTTCCAGAAAATCCATGTGCCTGTACCTCTTCTAGCCTCCGCCATGCTTGTCTTCTTTCTTTTGAATTCCTCTTCTCTATTTTCTTCCCTGGATGCTCTTCTTTCATTATTTCCTCCCCAGTGACTCTCTCTGTAATTATTCTCCACTCAGTATTTCTGTCTCTCTACACAGTTCAGTCTGTTACCTAAGAGTGCCACAACTAACTTGATGATAGATAATGCCAAAAACATACTGCTGTCTTTATCAGAGGGACAACAGCTTTGGAAAAATCAATCCATCCAGCCATTCTAGGATATTTTTATATATTCTTTTTGGCCTCCAGAATACAAATTCTCTTCTTAGGGATGACTTGCACTTGATTGGAACCTTGATGAGAAGAGAAACTTTATGGTTTCACAGCTAATTGAAGGCATCAGCTCATCAAGTTTCACAGAACGAATTTTCCCCCTGCTTAATGATGTAGAACTCTGCAGTCTTACCTCTGCAGTGGTATCTCTGCAACCATTGAGCAGATTCCAAGATCATTTTTAAGGGACATTTTGCCCTATCTACAAGCAAATCTATGACTAATCTCTATTCACTGTGGATCCGCCTCTCAATTTTGATCAGCATCTCAGTTTTTAATCTCTAATATTGACTTGACTGATTTATCATGTCATATCTGAAGTATATGAATTCACAAGATGAAACTGCAGCATTTAAATGCCTCATCAGAGAGCTCTCCAACTCTAGCCAAAAATGGAGCTGAAACTTATCCTTGAGACCTGCAAACTTCCTGTGGTTCTTGGTATTTTTTTTTAAATACACCATGAGTTTTTAAAAATTAAGCATACATTTAAATGCATTTTAAAACTATAAACATGTAGTAAGATTATCTTTACCCTAAAACATATACAGACTGAAAATGTTTAAGATTGAGAATAAAATAAATATAGAAGCTCTGTTGTTTACTTCTTATAACTCAGTGGGTTATTTGGTATCCCTTTAGGGTTCTATATTCCACACTGAAAACTCCTGCACCCAGGTGAAAGGGGAGTCATAGGGAATCAGTGCTGTGCCTGAGTCCAACCTGTAACAGATGACCCTGTCTCAGCACCATCTTTCCTACCTTTACTTTTCCCAATTGTCCAGTTACACTTACTCAGATTTATGCCCCTGTTCTTTGCAGCCTCTGTCCTATGCTACCAACTTTTGCAACTTTTCTTTGCATTCTGTTTCATTTTATGTAAGTTCAGTTCAGTCGCTCTGTCATGTCCAACTCTTTGTGACCCCAAGGACTGCAGCACATCAGGCTTCCCTGTCCATCACCAACTCCCAGAGCTTGCTCAAACTCATGACCGTTGAGTCAGTGAGGCCTTCCAACCATCTCATTCTCTGTTGTCCCCTTCTCCTCCTGCCTTCAATCTTTCCCAGATCAGGGTCTTTTCCAATGAGTCCGTTCTTTGCATCAGGTGGCCAGCTTCAGCATCAGTCCTTCCAGTGAATATTCAGGACTGATTTCATTTAGGATTGACAGGTTGGATATCCTTTAAGTCCAAGGGATGCTCAAGAGTCTTCTCCAGCACCACAGTTCAAAAGCATCAATTCTTTGGCACTCAGCTTTCTTTATAGTCCAACTCTCACATTCATATGTGACTACTGGAAAAACCATAGCTTTGACTAGATGGGCCTTTGTCAGCAAAGTAATGTCTCTGCTTTTTAATGTGCTGTCTAGGTTGGTCGTAGCTTTTCTTCCAAGGAACAAGTGTCTTTTAACTTATGGCCTCAGTCACCATCTGCAGTGATTTTGAAGCCCAAGAAAATACTCTCACCGTTTCCATTGTTTCCCCATTTATTTGCCATGAAGTTATGGGACTGGATGCCATGATCTTAGTTTCTTGAAGGTAGAGTTTTAAGCCAGCTTTTTCACTCACCTCTTTCACTTTCATCAGGAGGCTCTTTAGTTCTTCTTCACTTTCTGCCATAAGGGTGGTGTCATCTGCATATCCGAGGTTACTGATGTTTCTCCTGGTAATCTTGATTCCAACTCGTGCTTCATCCAGCCTGTCATTTCACACGATGTACTCTGCATAGAAGTTAAATAAGCAGGGTGACAGTACACAACTTTGACGTACTCCTTTCTCAACTTGGAACCAGCCCATTTTTCCATGTCCAGTTATAATTGTTGCTTCTTGACCTGCAGACAGGTTTCACATGAGGTAGGTAAGGTGGTCTGGTATTCTGTTCTATTTAAGAGTTTTACACAGTTTGTTGTGATCCACACAGTCAAAGACTTTAGCATAGTCAATGAAGCAGAAGTAGATGTTTTTCTGGAATTCTCTTGCTTTTTCGATGATCCAGCAGATGTTGGCAGTTTGATCTCTGGTTCCTCTCCCTTTTCTAAATCCAGCTTAAACATCTGGAAGTTTTCAGATCACATACCATTGAAGCTTCACTTAGAGAAATTTGAGCATTTCTTGGTTAGCATGTGAGATGAGTGCAATTGTGCACTAGTTTGAACATTCTTTGGTATTGCCTTTTTTGGGGACTGGAATGAAAACTGATCTTTCCAGTCCTGTGGCCACTGCTGACTTTTCCAAATTTGCTGGCATATTGGGTGCATCACTTTCACAGCATCATCTTCCAGGATTTGAAATAGCTCAGCTGGAATTCCATCACCTCCACAGCTTAGTTCGTAAGTGGCACTTCCTCAGGCCCACTTGACTTTGCAGTCTAGGATGTCTGGGTCCAGGTGAGTGATCACACCACCGTGGTTATCTGGGTCATGAAGATCTTTTTTGTATAGTTCTGTGTATTCTTGCCACCTCTTCTTAATATCTTCTGCTTCTGTTAGGTCCATACTGTTTCTGTCCTTTATTGTGCCCATCTTTGCATGAAATGTTCCCTTGGTATCTTGAAGAGATCTTTTTTCTTGAAGAGATCTCTAGTCTTTCCTATTCTATTGTTTTCCTCTATTTCTTTGCACTGATCACTGAGGAAGGCTTTCTTATGTCTCCTTGCTATCCTCTGGAATTCTGCATTCAGATGGGTGTATCTTTCCTTTTCTCCTTTGCCTTTAGCTTGTCTTCTTTTCTAAGATATTTGTAAGCCCTCCTCAGACAACCCCCTTGCCTTTTTGCATTTCTTTTTCTTGGAGATGGTCTTTATCCCTGCCTCCTGTACAATGTCAGAAACCTCTGACTATAGTTCTTCAGGCACTCTGTCTATCAGGTATAATCCCTTGAATCTATTGTCACTTCCACCATACAAACATAAGGGATTTGACTTAGGTCATACCTGAATGGTCTAGTGGTTTTTCCTACTTTCTTCAATTTAAGTCGAATTTGGCAATAAGGAGTTCATGATCTGAGCCATAGTCAGCTCCTGGTATTGTTTTTGCTGACTGTATAGAGATTCTCCATCTTTGGCTACAAAGAATATAATCAATCTGATTTTGGTATTTTATATAAATAAACAGTGGAGAATTAAATAGATGGGGAAATCTGATAAGACCGATTAAAAATGTACCTCAAACTTTGAGCCACTGGGAAAGGAGTAAACTCTTAGGAAGAGGGTAGCTCTAAGGAGAAAAGAATATTAAAAGACTCTACTTAGTCTGTGGATTGTGAAGGAGCAAAAACCTTTCTTCTACCCTCTCTGTGTATGTAGCATCTTCTGCCATTTTCCAAGAATGCTGAAATGGAAATTCTACCTTGTGGTGGCTGATTACAAGTAGTGTCTTCATACTATTAATATAAGCCATGAGTATCAAAGGTAGAGGCACAGGAAAGAAGCAGGATGCATTGTCTATAGAGAATTTAAAAACACTAATAAATCTCAATAAAAGTCAACTCAACTTCTGTTATCACCATATACATGCAATTCTAAATAGTCAGTGGTAAAATACTCCTCCTCCAACACATAATTTGTTAGGCTAAACAATGTTATGATTACTGTTGCTTTAATAAAATTTATGTAAACTTCAAATTAGCACAGTCTTATTACATATCTTTGAACAAGTGTTGTATTCTACATGGAAGTTAGTTCAGAGTACTTCCAATTACATCGTTGGCCCCATGTGTTGATACTTGGCTTCAGCTATATGCCTTCATTTTTAAAGTCAATTTGTAACAGTTAAAAAACATTTCAAGTTTGAGTGTGTGTCTACAATTCCTATCCTTCTATGTATTCCAGCAGGTAAACAGTAGAATCTAAATAAGCAATGACAGCCTGGTGATTGTTAAGACAAATTAAACAGAACTTGAATTATATCAATTTGGTTATTCTATATGATTATATTGAGTTTAATTGTGTTTTAAACTTAAATTCAGAGAGTGAAAACTGGGAGGTATAGTAATTTTGGTAAGTACAAATTTTAATTCACACAAAAGTACATACTGAATTTAAATAGCATCTTTAAAACTGACATTTGCTCCTCTTAATAGGTTTTGTTTTGTTTTAAAACTTTAGAATAGGTCAAGAAATAATGATTATTACTGATCATTACATAATTATTACTGGAAGTAATTTTTTATATAAAAAATGGGAGTGTTAAAGAACGATCCCCTATGGGGAAGGGTGTTGGGGGAAGGGCAAATGGGTAAAGGAGTCAATGTATGTTGATGAATGAAAAATAGGCTTTTGGTGGTGATCATGCTGCAGCATATTCAGAAGTCAAATTATAATGTCATATACATGAAACTTACATAATGTTATAGACCAATGTCGGAGAAGGCAATAGCATCCCACTCCAGTACTCTTGCCTGGAAAATCCCATGGACGGAGGAGCCTGGAAGGCTGCAGTCCAGGGGGTCACTGAGGGTCTTCAGTGACTGAGCAACTTCACTTTCACTTTTCAGTTTCATGCATTGGAGAAGGAAATGGCAACCCACTCCAGTGTTCTTGCCTGGAGAATCCCAGGGACGGGGGAGCCTGGTGGGCTGCCATCTATGGGGTCGCACAGAGTCGGACACGACTGAAGTGACTTAGCATAGCATAGAGGAAGGGGATGGAAACTAGTAATAATGTAATATTTTTGACTATTAAATACAAGATTCACTTTATTTTTTCACTTTAAAATCTATTTTTAATTTAAAAAATTGTGATAAGATACACATCACATAAAATTTACCACTTGAACCATCTTTAAGTGTACAGTTCAGTAGTGGTAAGTACATTCACACTGCTATGTAACCAGTCTCCAGAACGCTTTATCATACAAAACTGAAACTCTATACCCCATTAACAATTTTTAATCTGCCCCTCCTGCCAGCCCCTGACCACTACCCTTCTACTTTCTGTCTCTTAAATTTGATCACTCTACATAGCCCACATAAGTGGAATCATACTGTATTAATACAAGCTTTACTTTTCCATTTTAAAAATAGGTGGTAGGTGTCAAATTGCCATGACAAATAGATTTCATTGCATATATTTTTAATAAGTGTTTTATTTTAAACTGATAAGCCTTTTGCTACTATTTACACTGATGACTTAAATTTCTGAAAATCAATTCAAAAGGTATAAGGCAATACATAGTTTTCTAAATTTCATTTAGGGAGTATGTGAATAGAAAAGATGCCCAGTGGTCCTAATTTGGTCTTTCGTGTTATACATGTGAGATTAAGTGATTTGCATACAGAGATCTAGTGCAGCAGAAGGAATCTAAGACCCCTGACACCTAAGAGCTCCCTGCAAGCCAAGATTCTGTTGTCCACAAATTTTATACATTTGTTTCCATTTTAAGGGCACTATTCACATATAATCTTATTTGTGAATACCTTGAACAGCCAAGAATCTTTTTAAATGAAAAGTAACCTATATCTTGGATTTCCCTGGTGGCTCAGTGGTAACGAATCACCTGCAATGCAGGAAATGTGGATTCGACCCCTGGGTTGAGAAGATCCTTGTGGAGGAGGAAATGGCAACCCACTGCAGTATTCTTGCCTTGAAAATCCCATGGACAGAGAAGCCTGGTGGGCTACAGTCCATGGGGTCACAAAGAGACATAACTTAGTGACTAAACTCTGTATCTCTAGTATGTCTGATTTTTATATAATAAACACAAATAGATAAACCTATATTTGGTAATATGGTTAATATTTTGTTTCAAGTAATATTAAGTATATTATTCTGGCTTGGTGGTAAAGAAACCACCAGCAATGCAGGAGACTTGACTTGTATATGTTGGAGAGGACCCCGAAGTCAGAAAATTACAGAATACACTAAGGCACCATGCAGTAAATTGCCCCAAATAGCCTTCAGGGAATTCTGACCCATATTAAATGTTAAAGACATGAATTCTGTGACTATTCACAAATATTTCTTAGTCTTTTAAAAAGAAATCCTTTAAGAAACTTCAAAATACATGAATGGAATAAAAAATTACTAACTCCTCTGGGTGTCAGATGCACTCAACATGCCAATGACTGCAAGTGTTGCTCAGAGTGGGTGGTCACTCTCCCTGTTGTCAGGGCTCAACTTAACCCAAGAGCACTCTTGTGATCCTGGGTTCTCTTTTTTCCTCTGTCACTCTCAACAAACCCACTAGTCAATGCAATTCATATCATTAAATCAATGTTCATCTGGGCAACCACTTTTCAGTTGCTTTCTTTACCTGATTCCCTCAAAAAAAAAAAAAATCAGATTTCTCTTCTTTCATTAGATTATGCTATTATAGGTGGCACTAATGGTAAAGAGTCCACCTGCCAGTACAGGAGACGCAAGAGATACGATTTTGATCCCTAGGTCAGGAAGGATCCCCTAGAGTAGGAAATGGCACCCCATTCCAGTATTCTTGTCTGGAAAATTCAATGGGCCCAGGAGCCTGGCAGGCTACAGTCTATGGGGTAGACCTGACTGAGCAACTGAGCACATGCTCTTATATCATCTGTGGACTGATTACAGTCAGATTTGTATTTCTGACTCTCACCTTTCCTCTGAGCCCTAGACTTGTATTCCTGACTCCTTATACCAGAGCTCCACCTGAGTGTCTAATAGAGATATTAAATTGATCATAATCAAATATGATTGAATGTTTTGCTATACCTACTCTTCCCCCCAGGGGTCCTCAGTGCAGTCAAAGGTATCACTCTTCAACAAGTTGTTAAGAACATAATCTTGATCTTTCATGACTCTCTTTCTCCTATTCCTCACACACAGTCCATCAGGAAATCCTAAAGAGGCTCAACCTTCTCTGTATAACCAAACCCACCCAATTCTCACTCCTTCCTCAGCCACCATCTGAGTTCTAGAACTCTGCTAAAGCCTCCTGCCTCATCTCCTTGTTAACCTGTTTTTCCTCCAATCTCTTTTCTACAACAATGGCCTTGGAAAGCTTTATAAAACATAAATCATCTTGTGCCACTCCCCTGAGCAAAACACTCCAGTAATTTCCTGTCAAATTTACAGTGAAACCCAGAGCCCTTACTTTGGCTCAGAAGTGCTGTATGATCGGGACTGGGCTGTGTTTTAGACTTTAATCTGACATTGCTTTCCCTTTATCATTTCACTCTCTTCAGTCACACCGCTTTTGCTGCTAATTCCTTCAACACAACACCCATCTCCCTGCCTTGGGCTCTTGCTTGTCCCTCAGTCTGGAACATTCGTCCCAGCTCTGTCTATGGCTCACCCACACTTCCGTGGGTTTCTGTTTCCTGAGATACTTTGCCTGAACACACTGCATTGTGTACAACAGCACAGAGGCACACTCAATTGTCTTTCTTTCTTTAGCTCTTTATCACAAAAAAATTTCAAGCATATTCAGAAATAGAATAATATCAACACCCAACTTCAGTACTCATCAATACATGACTAATCTTATTCATTCATATCCATCAGCTCTTTCCTGCCTAATAGATTGTGTGTGTGCTCAATCCCAGCAGATTATTTTGAAGCAAACCCCTGATATTATATGATGTCATATTTCAGTGTGCATCCCTAAAAGGTCAAACCACTTAAAATGATTATAGTGTCATTATGACACCTAAAATAATAATCATCAATATTAGCAAATATTCAGTCAATATTTCCCTAATAGCCTTCTAAATTATTAATGGCTTTTTGTTGTTTAAATGAAGATCTATATAGGATCCATATTTTGAGAGTGGTTGAAATTGATTTCTTTTTCTTCAAGGCATTGTCCAATATCTGACATATTATATCTTTACCTCCCACATTAGAATGTCATCTCAAGAAGGCAAGGACCTCGTCTTCATTGCCCACTGATGAATCACCAAAGCTAAAGTTGGTACAGAGAAGCTCTATAAATAGTCACTGAATTAACAAATGAGTTAATCTACCCAACTTCAGACCAAATCTAAGCCTGTGCTCTCTCTTGCTCTCTATCACTTTTCCCTTTTCTCAAATTTCTGTCTGGTAATAAGGAAGAATCTCTGCCTCTTGCTGGCATCACTGAGCCCCACTCTCAAAGTTGCCTGAGAGGGAGAGATAAAGAATAAACAGCTGCTCACTAGAGGGCATCTCTAAGGAAGGGGCAGTTAGGCTGGCCACAGTGGAAGCAGGGCCAGGCTTCCTTTCCTGACTGCCTCCAGTAGTTGTCATCCAACAGCCATTCTCTGCTTCTTCATCTTGCTCTTGAATCATGGGATTCCTCACAGTGATCATGTGCCACATCTTGGAGGATGAATCATAGCACTCCTGCTCCTCTTGGCCATATACAAGTCCTCAACCACTATTCCAAAATCTAAAGGGCTCTGTAAGCCTAAAGATGTTCCCCTGAGTTTGAGAATAATTCATTTGACAGCAAAACCTGCTATGGCCTGGTGTCAGGCTATTTATGATCTTTTCCCCATGTATTGTGAATATTCATGTTACTGCAGCAGAATATTAAGATGTTTCATTACAGGATGTTACCCCAGATCCCTTAGTAATAAGTACAGCATAATATACAGAATTTGCATTCTCTTTCCTTCTAAAATCTGAAAATTTTTGGATTCTGAAATATGTCTGGGGCCCACTGATCTTGGATAAGGGATTGTGGAGCCTTATTCAATTGCTCAGCCACATAGGGTGGGAAGGGATGTCATGTGACCAGAACTGAACAATGAAGTATAACAGGAAATCTGCTTGATCTTCTAGAGGAAATTCTTGCTTCTAAAATAAAGATGGAAAGCCTCCAAAGAGCATGGGCTTACCCTAATCCCTTCTTCCTGCTTTGGGTATCAGTGGAGGATGTGAGTCCTGCGACTTTATGAACACGAGAAGACAAGATTAAGGATGAAGAGCCAATAAACTGAAGATGGTAGAGAAAAAGGGGGAAAGATCAGGCTGTTAATAACTCTGAGTTTCCTAAAGAACCCTGAACCAAGCACAATGTTTCTGGTGAAGTAAATAATAAATTTCTTGTTTATAAACCAGTGTTAAGCAGGTTTTCTGTTACTTTCCTACAGATGAGATTAGCCAAGGACAATAAAACAATGTCTAAACAGGTAACAAGTAGGGCCCTCACTTGGCAGACCATAAAGCCACCACTTCCCAATGAAGGATTAAACAAGAGGCCTATAATATGGGCCTCTAAACAAAGGCCCTGGTGCTGGCCTTGTCAGGTTGCCAAGAAGAAAGGAGAAGAAAGAACAGAAAGGCAGGAATTCTCTTCTTGGCAGAGAACCAGCATAAAGGAACTCATTGCTCACCTTGGGCACACTGAAGTTATCAGTTTGTGTGCCACACCCCAGCAGACAGTTCTTTGAAAATTTACCAGGAAGTGTGTTTGTATGCGGGTGCAGACTTGTGTGTTAAGGGGATAAATCAGTCAATACTGCTATGCATAAAACATCCCTGCCTGACCAGTCTTTTCAGAACTTTTCTGACCTTTTTGGTGAGTGAGTCTGCTCTGCAGCTGTGCTCCCTGATTCTCCAAACTGCCTAGAGAGCCCCAGGCTCCTCTATCTTGACACGGACATTCTTCCATCTGTCCTCTCTGGAGACTCCACATTCTCTCCTTTCTTCCTTCACAACCACAGCTCTGAGATCTCAGTTTCTTTCTGTCTTTCCTTCCAGCCCCAGGACACTGCCTTTCTACAGGATGAAGCCAACCTCTTGCTTCCTTCTCATCACCATCCCTCTTGAAGTGAAGTGAAGTGAAAGTCGTTCTGTCATGTCCGACTCTTTGTGACCCCATGGACTCTCCATGGAATTCTACAGGCCAGAATACTGGAGTGGGTAGCCTTTCCCTTCTCCAGGGGATCTTCCCAACCCATGGATAGAACCCAGGTCTCCTGCATTGCAGGCAGATTCTTTACCAACTGAGCCACAAGGGAAGCCCAAGAACACTGGATTGGGTAACCTATCCCTTCTCCATGATAATCCCATGGGGTGCTCCATACCCCTTAGACTCCATTATCGATAAAAAGATAAAAAATGCTCTCATTGGTAACTGACTGGGGTCAGGCAGTCAGAGGAAGGGGATGGGAGAGTAACCCCTGATTATAAACCTTAAAAGTTAGTGGCAGGCCTGATTATGAACACAGTGACACCTCTGGGTAGAAGGGGATTATGGGAGACAGAGATTATGGACAGTGTCCCTTCTCCCCTACTCAGAGCTCAAGCCTCTGCCACAGAGAAGATGAGCTCATGCTTCAGTGTCAAGAACTCAGGCAAACTGTCCTCCTGCCCTCTTCCCTCTCCAGGGAGGAATGGAGGGTGTGATGCCCCATGCCCTCCCCTGTCTACCACAAGCACCTACCTCTTCCCTGATCTTGTGTTTCTGTTATCCTGGGGCTGATACATCACTCAGCTCCCAGAGATCCCTTCCCATTCTCATTTCCTGTGAGGATTCTACTGAGCGAGCTTGGGCATCTGCCTCTTCCCTTCCGGCCTCCCTTTCATGGCTGCTTATACCAGCCCTTCCTCTCTTCAGTGGTCCTGCTATGCTCATGCATTACCTCTCCCCTGTTTTTGTCTTCCTTTCCCTGTTCTCCTGCTTTGGTTGTTAAAGGCCAGCACAGAGGTGTCTTTACCATGACCCTAAGAAAACAGAAATGCTCAGGCCACTCACTTTCACAGTCCTATGCCTAAATTTGTTTTAGTAGTTTTTATTAATATTTTTTTTTCTTAAAGAAGACTTTCAACATTGAATTAGTTTTAGATCCCACAAACCCTAGATCTACCTCTGGGATGCATACGAATGAAAGGTAATTATGAGCGGACCTCCCCACTCTCAAAATCAAAGAAATCTGATGTCTGTGTCTCATGTGCCCACACAGGGTCTGTTGTCACTGGCTGTAGCTTGTGGCTATACCTGTGGCTCCTGGGACATCCAGGGGAAAACCACGTGTCACAGCCAGTGCAACCCAGTAGACTGGACCCATTGCCTGCTGCTGTCATCTGACCTGAGAGGGAGGAGAATGAAAACCTCACTGTTTTGACTGTAATGAAACTATGATCCCAAATAGGACATCTGGGACAACCTGTGATGGACACTCCAACTCCAAGTTCCATCATTATTTAATAAAACTTTGCTTGGATTGGAGGTACAAAGAGATGAAATAACAAATATGCTTTTATGAAGCCCAATGACTAGAATAGTAGCCAGACAGGCTTTGCAGCAAGTAGGCAGGCAAGGACAGCTTTGAAATAATCAATTTCTACATATAGACAATGAAATATTACTAAGCAGTAAAAAAAAAAAAGAATAAAATAATGCCATTTGCAGCAACATGGATGGACCTAGAGATTATTGTCTTAAGTGAAAAAAGCCAGGGAAAGACAAATATCATAAGATATTGCTTACATGTGGAATCTAAAAAGATAGTACAAATGAACTTATTTACAAACAGAAACAGACCCACAGACATAGAAAATACACTGTTTACCAAAGGAGAAAGTGGGAGTGGGGAGGGATAAATTAGGAGTTTGGGATTAACATATACACAATACTGTATTCAAAATAGATAACTAAGAAGAACCTACTGTATAACACAGGGAACTATATTCAATATTTTATAATAACTTATAAATGAAAATAATTTGGAAAAGAATATATATATTTACTTCAACTACACTTTAATTTTTAAAAAGGAAAAAGAATCAATTTCTAGATTTTTGTCTTGCATGTGTACTCTTTCCTAAATTTACATGCCAAGCATCTGCTTTGTTCATAATAATGATTTGCCATGTCTTCTCCCTTGGAAAAGCTATGACCAACCTAGATAGCATATTAAAAAGTAGAGGTATTACTTTGCTGATAAAGGTCCATCTAGTCAAAGCTATGGTTTTTCTAGTAGTCATGTATGGATGTGAGATTTGGACTATAAAGAAAGCTGAGTGCCAAAGAATTGATGCTTTTGAACTGTGGTGTTGGAGAAGACTCTTGAGAGTTCCTTGGACTGCAAGAAGATCCAACCTGTCAATTCTAAAGGACATCAGTCCTGAATATTCACTGGAAGGACTGATGCTGAAGCAGAAACTCCAACACTCTGGCCACCTGATGCGAAGAACTGACTCATTTGAAAAGACCCTGCTGCTGGGAAAGACTGGAGGCAGGAGGAGAAGGGCGTGACAGAGGAAGAGATGGTTGGATGGCATCACTGACTCAATGGACATGAGTTTGAGCAAGTTCTGGGAGTTGGTGATGGACAGGGAAGCATGGCATGCTGCAGTCCATGGGATGGCAAAGAGTCAGACACAGCTGAGCAACTGAACTGAACTGAACTCCATTGGAACAAAAGAGAAACTCAGCCCTTTCCTGTCACTGAACCATTGCCCTGGAGTTTACAGCTTGGTAAACTACATTAGATGTTCGGTTCAGTTCAGGTCAGTTGCTCAGTCGTGTCCAACTCTTTGCGACCCCATGAATCGAAGCATGCCAGGCTTCCCTGTCCATCACCAACTCCCAGAGTTCACTCAAACTCATGTCCATCGAGTCGGTGATGCCATCCAGCTGTCTCATCCTCTGTCATCCCCTTCTCCTCCTGCCCCCCAATCCCTCCCAGCATCAGAGTCTTTTCCAATGAGTCAACTCTTTGCATGAGGTGGCCAAAGTACTGGAG
>NW_011494670.1:5280675-5289319 GCF_000754665.1 Bison bison bison | reverse complement strand
CTTTAGAATGGACTGGTTGGATCTCCTTGCAGTCCAAGGGACTCTCAAGAGTCTTCTCCAACACCACAGTTCAAAAGCATCAATTCTTGGGCACTCAGCTTTCCTCACAGTCCAACTCTCACATCCATACATGACCACTGGAAAAACCATAGCCTTGACTAGATGGACCTTTGTTGAGAAAGTAATGTCTCTGCTTTTGAATATGCTATCTAGGTTGGTCATAACTTCCCTTCCAAGGAGTAAGCGTCTTTTAATTTCATGGCTGCAATCACTATCTGCAGTGATTTTGAGCCCCAAAATAAACTCTGACACTGTTTCCACTGTTTCCCCATCTATTTCCCATGAAGTGATGGGACCAGATGCCATGATCTTCATTTTTGGAATGTTGAGCTTTCAGCCAACTTTTTCACTCTCCTCTTTCACTTTCATCAAGAGGCTTTTGAGTTCCTCTTCACTTTCTGCCATAAGGGTGGTGTCATCTGCATATCGGAGGTTATTGATATTTCTCCTGGCAATCTTGATTCCAGCTTGTGTTTCTTCCAGCCCAGTGTTTCTCATGATGTACTCATGTGGCCTCCTCTAAATAGAACCGCTATCCTTAAAAGTAGCATCCTTACATCCTAATAGTCATAATAATAGCTGTTTTAATTGTATGAAATACACATAATTTATGAAAACATTACAAGAATTTACTGATGTAATATTTTTTCAGTTCAATCAATACATTTTTGCTCTTAGTAATAACAGCTAGCTCTTCATTTTCTCAGTTTCCCCACCCATTGAATTAATGGAGTCATTTCTTATATTTGAGTCTGAAAGCCAACTTCTTTGAATCCCTATGGAGGAAATAATGTTTAAGATCAGGGTTCTCTGAAAGAAAAAATTTGAACTAAACTCAAAATTTTCCTTTTATAAAGAAAGCCAAAGTCTGATACTAGAGCCTTAACACAAGCTGATGTTCCATGAACAAGTTGTTCCAGAACAAGTCTGTTCTGCCATGGGAAAATCAAGCAGATACTGGTCTTATGGTTTAGGACATTGTCTAGTTGCTGATAACACTGATGTGTAAATCACATCATTCAAAGAACAAAGTTTCCACTAATAAAGTGCCAGTCTTCTCTTACACTAGGAAGAACTAGAGTGTAGGTTTGGGTCTGAGGACATCATCTGAGGGTTATCAGTTGGGGAGGGAAGTTATGACTGACTTCTCGTCTTTGATCTCCTCTCAGATCTTTTAAGGCATTTGTCCTTCCTTCTCTCTCTCATCTTCTGAACTCCTGACCATCGTTCAATGCCCTCTCCTCACATATCCCTCTCTTCCAGGTTATATTAGAAGTAGAGGATTTAACCATCATAGAATTATTTCCTCCAAAAAAACAGACAGAAAACTGGGGATCTAATTCTTTAAATAACCCATGTCACTTAACAAGTCAAAACATTCTTCTAGCTTGGAAATAACCACCAACACAAAGTTACCCTGGGTTCATGATACATTTGGGGAATTATTAGGAATTCCTTCAGAAAACAAAAATCCTCAGTAAAGTAGGATTTACTTTAGACTGACTTGTTTTTCAAATCTCACCTATACATTTCAGTAATTATAAACATAAAATTTAAACATATGGTATAAATCTCTATAATGTCCTGATTTTGCTAAGGTCTCATAGAATGAAGACAAAGGATGAAGATTAAATATGAAAAAGTAAAAGTGAAAAAGGAAACCCAGGAAAGGAGTAAAAATATAGGTGGTACTTCTGGTCTAGACAATATGGCAGACTTATTTTTTTCTGCTAAGTAAAGATATCAAGCCTGGAATAATGTAAGAGGCAACTAAAGGAGAGCTCTGAATAGTAGAAACAGAAACTATGCCATGCCTGTGTGCTTAGTCGTGTCTGACTCTTTGCGACTCTTTGGACTGTAGCCCATCAAGTTCCTCTGTCCATGGGGTTTTCCAGGCAAGAATACTGGAGCAGGTTGCCATTTTCAGGGGGTCTTCCTGACCCAGTAATCGAACCCAAGTCTCCTGTGTCCCCTGGATTGCAGGCAGATTCTTTACCTGCTAAGCCATTGGGGAAGAGGAAGTTAAAACAGTTAGGAACCCCAGAGCTGGAGGAAACATGTAGTGGCAGTGTGTCTTACAACTCTCTCCTAACAGAAAGTCATGGACATCTGGCATTTTTTATCTGAACCCAGTGATAACAGGTGGTGTATGTAGGCTTATTCTTCTTCCCTAAAACTCTGGACAAGCCCAGCATCCTCAGCAAAAGGTATCATTTGGGAACCCCACTGACAGTAAGTAACCAAGGGGAAAACTTCTTTCCCCACTAGATCTGAGATGCCCCATCCCACAGAGAGACATCAGAAAACCAAGCAACAGTAGTAAGAGGGTTCCTGCCACAGGTAGCCCAAGTCAAGGCTACTCTGCCACAGTTACAGGCTAAATCAAATGGCTCAGTTGAGACACACTCCTTCTGTTCTCTCAGGCAAAACAGGCAGGGACCAGGAGGAGCGCCAGTGGCACCAAATGTGCCAAGCAGACCTAATCATCACTGTAAAAGCTCTGAAAATTAAATTTCATCAGAACCACAGCCCACAAAATAGGTCAGCATCTGCTTACAAAATGTAAATAGCGCAACTAACTATTATAATGACAGTTTTAAATGATATAGGATTTCTCACCTTAAACCAAGGAGGTCAAAAGGAAGTGTCACATTTTACCAGTGCTGAAAAAAGAGAACTGTCAACTTCAATCTCTATATCCAGAGACATTATCCTTCTGGAAACAAAATCATTCTCAGGTGAAAGAACATAAAAAGAATATAGTACTAGTTGACTACCCTTGAAATAATAGCTAAAGGAAGTTCTTCAAACAAAAGAGAAATGATAAAAAATGAATCTTCAAGCATCAGGAAAGAAGAAAAAAATGGAAAGAGCAGAAATACTGTATATTTAAAATAGACTATCCTGCCTATGAGGTTTATAAGTCTTATTTGGCTAGTAAACAAAAATTATAACACCAGTTGATACTTAGAACAATGATATTTTAAAATAAATGTACTACATGAAAAATATTCATACTTCATTTATAAAACATTAATATCAAAAGATTATAATGAATTACAGATATAGTGTAATATTCAGAGCAATCAGAAAGAAACTATGCAAAGAGATACATACAAAAACAATAAATAAAGATAAAATTTTAAAATATGTGTTTCAGTAACCAATAGGAAAATAAGAAAAGTAAAACCCAAGAACAAAAATATAGGAAAAAACAGTAAATAGTAAAATGGGAAAATTCAGTGTTAATTAACCACATATTTACCTTAAATTTTAATGGTCTAAATATAATTAAAATTAAGACATAACCTAACATAATAAATACAACTCAAATGCTGTTTATAAAAAACTTACTTCAAATTCAATAGCATAGTCATCTTAAAAGTGTGAATAACAATAAATCATGTAAATACTAATTTTTTAAAAAGCAGGAGTTCAGTTCAGTTGCTCAGTCATGTCCTACTCTTTGTGACCCCATGAACTGCAGCATCCCAGGCTTCCCTGTCTTCACTATCTCCCAGAATTTGCTCAAACTCATGTCCATTGAGTCAATGATGTCATCCAAATATCTCATCCTCTGTTGCCTCCTTCTCTTCACGCTCTCAATCTTTCCCAGCATCAGGGTCTTTTCCAATGAGTCAGTTCTTTGCATCAGGCAGCCAAAGTATTGGAACTTCAGCTTCAACATCAGTCCTTCCAATGAACATTTAGGACTGATTTCCTTTAGGATGGACTGGTTGGATCTCCTTGCAGTCCAAGGGACTCTCAAGACTTATCTCCAACACCACAGTTCAAAAGCAGCAATTTTTCAGTTCTTAGCTTTCTTTATGGTCCAACTGTCACATCTCACAACTCTCACATCTTACATCACATAAAACAGGAGAATCTACATTAATATCAAAGTAGACTTCAAAGCAAAGAAAATAATGTAAAAATGGCCATCACATAATGATAAAAGGGTCAATTCACCAGGAAGACACTAACTCTGTATATACCAAAAGAAAAAAAAAAAAAAAAAACCTAATAATATGAAGTTAAAAATAACAGGGGAAATAAGAAAGTAATATATGCTGCTGTTGCTAAGTTCGCTTCAGTCCTGTCCGACTCTGTGCGACCCCATAGATGGCAGCCCACAAGGCTCCCCCGTCCCTGGGATTCTCCAGGCAAGAACACTGGAGTGGGTTGCCATTTCTTTCTCCAATGCATGAAAGTGAAAAGTGAAAGTGAAGTCGCTCTGTCATGCCCGACTCTTAGCAACCCCATGGACTGCAGCCTACCAGGCTCCTCTGTCCATGGGATTTTTCAGGCAAGAGTCTTGGAGTGGGGTGCCATTGCCTTCTCTGAAGAAAGTATATATCTAAGGCAAATTTTCAAAACCTAGTGTGCATACTCTATACACACAAGTGTTTGTCTTTTTGAAAGTTTAGAAGGGTATATTCTCCTGGGTTTTGGATTATAATTGGGGCTTCTTTCAGAAGGTACATGCACCTTTTCTCAGCACAGATACTCAAGAAGTATCAACAGAAGAATGTATTACCCTACTAGAACCTGCTGCACTTTGACTTGTATATATAACCGCAACTTCAATATTGGCCAACATTATCATGGTAGTAGCCATACCTATGCTCACCTTACTTTGGAAATCTAGCCACTAGTTGATTTTAGCATCTTTTCTCCACGTAACAGTGATAAGAAGAGGGATTCTTCACCTGTTTAAACAAAATTAAGTGTCTGGAAGCTATTTTGAGCAGTAGTATCCAGACCTCCAAGAACTATAAGTAATAATATCAACCTGAACAATTCTCTACTTGGCATCTCCAGAATATCATGAACTATAGAGTCATATATTTACTCCAGCCTCTAGCTTTACCTTCTTATTTGCTCTCTGGAGTTCAGAAGCCTTAAGAATTTCAATCATTTAGCAGCAACACAGAAAGTACTTAACAGAGCCCTGATAAGCCCTCTACCATCCATTGTGAGGTTCTAGTTTCCCTGGTGGCTCAGAGGTTAAAACATCTGCCTCCAATGCGGGAGACCTGGGTTTGATCCTTGGGTGGGGAAGATCCCTTGGAGAAGGAAATGGTAACCCACTCCAGTATTCTTGCCTGGAGAATCCCATGGACAGAGAAGCCTGGTAGGCTACAGTCCATAGGGTCACAAAGAGTCGGACACGACTGAGCGACTTCACTTCACTTCACTTTACTTCACTTCTTGTGAGGTTCTATCTCCAGCTGACACATATGTCTATATTTTAATAAATGTCTTTTATGTTAAATATTTCTCTCTTCTTATTGAAATTATAAATAGTTGGATCTGTTGCTTTATCTTTTGGCAAGTCCTTAAGGAAGTTAATGGACATGGTCTGCAGGGACAGGAATATATATAAGTGACTAAGACCAGGACACAATTCCTTAGGTGCTAGTGAGAAATTAGAAGAGAAATCATTGTTTATGATGAAGCTGTCCTCTACAGTTATTGATGAAAGAGGCTACTGAAAAATAGCTCTCCACCTCCACAGTGGCAGCTCTTCTCTGAACAAAGATTAGTTCATGATCTTCCTTTAAGTGTTCTTATGTTTCATGGTAGGAATACAGCCGTTAGTTTAATTTGGCTAGGTCTAGAAGTCTCTGAGCCCTCTTAATTAAATACACATATCTACTTCGAACCTTATCAAACAACAGAATGTGTATAATAGGAAGGGTACTGGAATGCAACTTGAAAAAAAACATGAAGGTAAATTTTATTTATGTCACTATGTACTCTATTGTTTGTCATGGAGATGACCCTGGAGCGGAAAGGGAGAAAGAAAGAAAAATATGTCTATTAGCATAAGCTTCCTAAGAGGAGGTGCTCTAACAAAGGAGCCAATGAGAAGAAAAGGAAGGAAGTAAGGACGTGTTTCAGAGAAAAAGATTGGGGTAGTCAAGGTGCATTTAATGCTCTGGGGACTGACTGAGACTAAGTGTACATAAATGAATGTACCTAGATGAAAGGGTAGCTTTCCTCTACACACATGCTGAAGAAAACGCTCTACAGGAAATAGTCTGATGAGTGAGACTTATGTGAGGATATACAAAGCTTGAAAAATGATCAAACTCTATGAAGTCCCAAGTATCGGTGGGACAGACTAGAAATAGTGCTCATGGGAGAAGGACCAGTAGAAGCTAAGTCTATACTCATCTGGAAGTAGACGTTTACTGGCAAAGGTTTAAAGTAAAAGTACCCTGGGAGACATGAGAAAATTCAACACTGGAATGGTAATTATGCAGATTTTTAACTAATCATAGAAACAATGTTTACACCTGAAAATCTTCCAACCTAGGTGTGAGGAACTTGCAGCCTTGGAACAATCTCTCACCTTTGGGTTACAAAACTGGGATCTGGGATCCATAGCGAGGCAATACACTTGAGGGCAGTATTTACTGAGCAAGATAAGAGATTTTCTATTGATACATTCTAAAACATTGACTTTACATGATAACAACAAAGAACATAGAGATTTGCTTTAAATCATAATGCTGTGAAAGCACTACACTCAATATGCCAGCACATTTGGAAAAGTCAGCAGCGGCCACAGGACTGGAAAAGGTCAGTTTTCATTCTAATCCCAAAGAAAGGAAATGCCAAAGAATGTTCAAACTGCCACACAATTGCACTCATCTCACACACTAGCACGGAAAAGGCAATGGCACCCCACTCCAGTACTCTTGCCTGGAAAATCCCAAGGATGGAGGAGCCTGGTAGACTGCAGTCCATGGGGTTACCAAGAGTTGGACACGACTGAGTGTCTTCACTTTCACTTTTCACTTTCATGCATTGGAGAAGGGAATGGCAACTCACTCCAGTGTTCTTGCCTGGAAAATCCCAGGGACAGGGGAGCCTGGTTGGCTCCTGTCTATGGGGTTGCACAGAGTCGGACACGACTGAAGCGACTTAGCAGCAGCAGCAGCAGCACACACTAGCAAAGTAATGCTCAAAATTCTCCAAGCCAGGCTTCAACAGTACGTCAACCATGAACTTCCAGATGTTCAAGGTGGTTTTAGAAAAGGCAGAGGAACCAGAGATCAAATTGCCAACATCTGCTGGATCATCAAAAAAGCAAGAGAGTTCCAGAAAAACATCTACTTCTGCTTTATTGACTATGCCAAAGCCTTTGACTGTGTGGATGAGAACAAGCTGTGGAAAATTCTTAAAGAGATGGAAATACCAGACCTTCTGACCTGCCTCCTGAGAAATATGTATGCAGGTCAAGAAGCCATAGTTAGAACTGGACATGAGACAACAGGCTGTTTCCAAATCAGGAAAGGAGTCTGTGAAGGTTGTATATTGTCACCCTGCTTATTTAACTTATATGCAGAGTACATCATGTGAAATGCCAGGCTGGATGAATCACATGCTGGAATCAAGATTGCCAGGAGAAATACCAACAACCTCAGATATGCAGATGATACCACCCTTGTGGCAGAAAGTCCTGAGTGTTCATTGGAAGGACTGATGCTGAAGGTGAAACTACAACACTTTGGCCACCTGATGCTAAGAACTGACTCATCACAAAAGTCCCTGATGCTGGGAAAGATTGAAGGTGAGAGAAGAAGGGGACAACAGAGGATGAGCTATTTGGATGGCATCACCAACTCAATGGACATGAGTTTGAGTAAGCTCTGGGAGTTGGTAATGGACAGGGAAGCCTGGTGTGCTGCAGTCCATGGGGTCGCAAAGAGTCAGACACAACTGAGCGGTTAAACTGAACTGAACTGATCTGTCGGGTAAGATGCAGGATTCATGTGCCCTTCACCTTAGCAAAGAAGAAGCCCTTTCGTACTAAGAAAATCTTGGAGAGATTCAGGTGGGATAGAACTTATACTATCTGCATTCCCAAGAAAAATGCCTATTATTAGGTATCATTAGATTGTCCTTATTACCCAGGTGGAGTAAGGATCTGTGTCCTGCCATGGTTCTGACAGGTGTACTCACCATTAACAAGTCCATCCTGCCCCTACTGCCTTGTATTCAGGAAGCACGAAGGGTTTAAAAACTTCATCAGATCAGATCAGATCAGTCGTTCAGTCGTGTCTGACTCTTTCTGACCCCATGAATCACAGCACGCCAGGCCTCCCTGTCCAACACCAACTCCTGGAGTTCACTGAGACTCACGTCCATCGAATCAGTGATGCCATCCAGCCATCTCATCCTCTGTTGTCCCCTTCTCCTCCTGCCCCCCATCCCTCCCAGCATCAGAGTCTTTTCCAATGAGTCAACTGTTCGCATGAGGTGGGCAAAGTACTGGAGTTTCAGCTTTAGCATCATTCCCTCCAAAGAAATCCCAGGGCTGATCTCCTTCAGAATGGACTGGTTGGATCTCCTTGCAGTCCAAGAGACTCTCAAGAGTCTTCTCCAACACCACACTTCAAAAAGCATCAATTCTTCAGCGCTCAGCCTTCTCCACAGTCCAACTCTCACATCCATACATGACCACAGGAAAAACCATAGCCTTGACTAGACGAACCTTTGTTGGCAAAGTAATGTCTCTGCTTTTGAATATGCTATCTAGGTTGGTCATAACTTTCCTTCCAAGGAGTAAGGG
>NW_011494670.1:5274226-5280229 GCF_000754665.1 Bison bison bison | reverse complement strand
TCTCTTTCAGAATTTTCCACAGTTTATTGTGATCCACAGTCAAAGGCTTTGGCATAGTCAATAAAGCAGAAATAGATGCTTTTCTGGAACTCTCTTGCTTTTTCCATGATCCAGCGGATGTTGGCAATTTGATCTCTGGTTCCTCTGACTTTTCTAAAACCAGCTTGAACATCAGGAAGTTCACGGTTCACATATTGCTGAAGCCTGGCTTGGAGAATTTTGAGCATTACTTTACTAGCGTGTAGATGAGTGCAATTGTGCGGTAGTTTGAGCATTCTTTGGCATTGCCTTTCTTTGAGATTGAAATGAAAACTGACCTTTTCCAGTCCTGTTGCCACTGCTGAGTTTTTCAAATTTGCTGGCATATTGAGTGCAGCACTTTCACAGCATCATCTTTCAGGATTTGGAATAGCTCAACTGGAATTCCATCACCTCCACTAGCTTTGTTCATAGTGATGCTTTCTAAGGCCCACTTGACTTCACATTCCAGGATGATTATCCTTCATTTAAGCCCTGACTGCTCTCTCTGTTGATGAAAGCTCATGTTAATATCTTCATTTCTATTCCACTGCCACATCCAAGCTCAGGCCCTTAGTCCTTTGAGGAGAATTAACACTAACTGACTAGCCCCTATGTCGGAAAAGGCAATGGCACCCCACTCTAGTACTCTTGCCTGGAAAATCCCATGGACGGAGGAGCCTGGTAGGCTGCAGTCCATGGGGTCGCTAAGAGTCGGACATGACTGAGCGACTTCACTTTCACTTTTCATTTTCATGCATTGGAGAAGGAAATGGCAATCCACTCCAATGTTCTTGCCTGGAGACTCCCACGGATGTGGGAGCCTGGTGGGTTGCCGTCTGTGGGGTAGCACAGAGTCAGACACGACTGAAGTGACTTAGCATAGCATAGCCCCTATGTGCCAGGTGCTTCAATAGGCATCTTACACATGGTATATTACTGAGTGTCACAAGAAGGGCAAATCCACTCATCTCATTGCTCAGGCCAAATATTTTGGAGTCATTCCTGACCCTTCTTCTTTCATTACCTGGCATACAGGTAGTACTCAAATGTTTTAAAGAAGTCAAATAAATAATTCTGTGCTAAAGGTGTTATCTACATTTTACAGAACCAACTGAGCCTGTGGACCACTGAGGATCTTTCCTGAAATAACACAGTTGAGGAGAGCCAGAGTGGGGGGTCTTTAACTCTGGTTTGTGTTAACTCCAAAGCTATCTTTCCCCAGACCAGGCTACATCCCATTGTGGACCTCCCCATGAGCCTCTGACTACTCTCTTTCTGACCTGGCCTCACCTGCTGTACCCAACTCTGCTCATCTGTATAAGTTATTTCCTGAACTTGTCTGTTCAAATCACTCCCCTATGCAAAATGTTCACTGCCCCCATTGCCTACTGGACCCAGCTTACCATCCTCAGCTTTGCCCTGGTGCCCTCCACTATCATTTCCAATCTACCCTTCCAACCATATCCACTGCTATTCCCCTACAGGACCTTCATGCCATCATATGTTCCATTCTCAGTTCCCCTAGTTCACTCTCCAAACTTCTTTTTTCCCTCTGTGCTTTGTTTCAATCCATTTCCTCTACCCAAAATGCCAGCCACACAGTTTCTTCCCCATATCCAAGTCCTGCCTATAGAAAGCCTACCTGTCCTTGAAAGTCAGAAACAGAAACACTATCCCCACTGACCAACCTCAGCCCACTGTGACCACAACTTCCTCTTGGCCCCAGTATCTGTCTAAACCTTCATTTCACACTTGCAGGTTTCTTCCTGTGTTGTTGATTATCTCTTTATGTGTTGTGTCTCATTTCTTCTACTAGATTTTAAGTTTTCTGTGCAGCAGAGATTATGTCACATCCATCCTCCAAAGTGCTTAGGACAGAATTTTACATAGTGTAGGAGTTTAATTTCTGCTTCTTATAAGTATTGCTATTATCTGCCATTTAAATGATATATAACGAGATTCTGGAGTGAGCTACTCCATCTTATAGCTTTATTTCAGAGGTAGGAAGTCCATGCTGTGTACAGAGCATTGACTTTGTATTAGACAGATGGATCTTCACATCTCCTCACCTTCAAAGTCTGCATTGCATGATTTTGTCCTCTCTCTTCATGAGATTCATGATGTCTCTAGAATAATCTCAGCCTGAACTCAGTGAGTTCTCACAGGCACTTGAGTGGATGAGGGTCTTTGATTCATCCCTCATTCTTTCCCATATAGGGTGTGTGACCCCAAAGTATATCTTTCCCATATTAGCATCAAAAGTTTCAGCTGACTATTCCTCACTGAGAATTTATCTGAAAGACCTCCTTCCCCCCAGTTCAGGCTACTCTGCCTTCCCCAAGCGCCTGTTTCACTGAGCACTAGCTCAGTGATCTGAGTCACTGTCCTTAACTCCTGTCCTCTTACCTATGTTTCCTTGGAGGATGATGCTGATAGATTGCTGGTTGGTATCCCTTTTCTCTCCTGGCTATTAAGGCCTCTTCCATTCTTTCCTTCAGAGATATTTTGTCACTTGCTTATTTACAAGTCCATCCTTTCTGTCCTTTGGCTCCTCCTCACCTGCCTCTTATATGACACTTTCTGAACTGCCAAAGGTTTTGAAAGGATAGTCACAGGGTGAGGAAGGGTGAGCAAGAGTGAGGTAGAGTAGGTAGAGGTAAGAATTCCTCCCTTTAGAAATTGAAGGACTCTGTCATTTCTGTCCCATTTACCATGCAGGGTACCTCATTACTGGTTGTACTTGTGTCTATGACGGTGGTTCGTGAATGTTCTATGGAAAACCATCTGTCACTATCGGTATGCCATCATAGGCTGGATCACTGCTTGCTGCTGTAAAAGAAGAGACCTAAAGACGTTGCCCTTGTGAGCCCTAAGGAAACCTCAGCCCCAATCAGGAAACCTCACTAAGTAATCTGTAGTATGTCTTCTCCAGCCCAGTCCCCCCTGACAGTGACATCTGTTCCAAGAAATAATGGTCTCTGCATTTCTCTGCCTCTGTGTTTACCATTCCCCTAGGGAATAGTGGTTTAAAAGTGAAATACTGGATTGTCAGGTGGTTGCGGAGCCGAATCCTTTTCTAAGAACTCAGGCACTCAGGTATCCACCATGGTGTTGGGTCCTGAACAGAAGATACCAGATGAAGATGCTTCTGGAGACCATGGAGACTCTGCCAGTCTTGGTGCCATCAACCCGGCATACAGTAGCTCCTCAATTCCACAGTCCCCCGGGGCGGGCTCAGAGGACCCCTTCACCACCTACTTTGATGAGAAGATTGCCATTCCTGAGGAGGAGTACTCTTGTTTTAGCTTTCGTAAACTCTGGGCCTTCACGGGACCAGGATTTCTTATGAGCATTGCTTACCTGGATCCAGGAAACATTGAGTCTGATTTGCAGTCTGGAGCAGTGGCTGGATTTAAGTTGCTCTGGGTTCTTCTGTTGGCCACCATCGTGGGGCTCCTGCTCCAGCGCCTTGCAGCTCGACTGGGAGTGGTCACTGGGCTGCATCTGGCTGAAGTGTGTCACCGCCAGTATCCCAGGGTTCCACGAATCATCCTGTGGCTGATGGTGGAGCTGGCTATCATTGGCTCAGACATGCAGGAAGTTATTGGCTCAGCTATTGCCATCAATCTCCTGTCTGTAGGAAGGATTCCTCTGTGGGGTGGAGTTCTCATCACCATTGCAGATACATTTGTATTTCTCTTTTTGGACAAATATGGCTTGAGGAAGCTGGAAGCATTTTTTGGTTTTCTCATCACTATTATGGCCCTCACATTTGGCTATGAGTATGTTACAGTGAAACCCAGCCAGACCCAGGTCCTCAAAGGCATGTTCTTGCCATCCTGTTCAGGCTGTCGTACCCCACAGACTGAGCAGGCTGTGGGCATCGTGGGCGCTGTTATCATGCCACACAACATGTACCTGCATTCTGCCTTAGTTAAGTCCAGACAGGTAGACCGAGCCAATAAGCAGGAAGTTCGAGAAGCGAATAAGTACTTCTTCATTGAATCCTGCATTGCTCTCTTTGTTTCCTTTATCATCAATGTCTTTGTTGTCTCGGTGTTTGCTGAAGCATTTTTTGGGAAAACCAACGAGCAGGTGGTTGCGGTCTGTACAAACAGCAGCAGTCCCCACACTCACCTTTTCCCAGACGATAACTCAACACTGGCTGTGGACATCTACAAAGGGGGTGTTGTGCTGGGGTGTTACTTCGGGCCTGCCGCTCTCTACATCTGGGCGGTGGGGATCCTGGCTGCGGGGCAGAGCTCCACCATGACAGGAACCTATTCCGGCCAGTTTGTCATGGAGGGATTCCTGAACCTAAAGTGGTCACGCTTTGCCCGAGTGATTCTTACCCGTTCTATTGCCATCATCCCCACTCTGCTTGTGGCCGTCTTCCAAGACGTGGAGCATCTAACAGGAATGAATGACTTCCTGAATGTTCTTCAGAGTTTACAGCTTCCCTTTGCTCTCATACCCATCCTCACTTTTACGAGCTTGCGGCCTGTGATGAGCGAATTTGCCAATGGATTAGGCTGGAGGATTGCAGGCGGTATCTTGGTCCTTATCATCTGTTCCATCAACATGTACTTTGTCGTGGTTTATGTGCAGGATCTAGGGCACGTGGTATTGTACGTGGTGGCTGCAGTGGTCAGCGTAGCTTATCTGAGCTTTGTCTTTTACTTGGGTTGGCAATGTTTGATTGCACTGGGCATGTCCTTCCTGGACTGTGGGCACACGGTAAGCATCTCTAAAGTCCTGCTGAGCGAAGAAGCCACCAGTGGCTATACTAAGTAAACACTGTTCACAGGTAGCCATCAGAGCCAGTGTGTTTCTATGGTTTACTGTGTGAACATAGCCAAAGGTATGTGCTGTTGCACAGACTGCATTTAGGACTCAGCCCTTTGTTGGGAAAGACATTGTTGCATATTTGTTTGAAAGATAGCATTATTTTTCCTCCTGAACTCCTAACCTGGTAACTGGATTTAGGATCTTTGACAGCTTGATACCTGCTCTCAAACAGCACTGAATTCTTTCACTGTCCCAGGGTCAGTTGTTTTATCTTTATGTGAGATAGTTCTCAATGCATGATTCTTAACAAGACTGACTATATGTTAAAAAAACATAATACAAATTACAGAATAGGTATGCAAGTTTTATTTATAAAAAGATAATGGATTGAAAAGTCTGAGAAATACTTTCCTTATGCATACCTTTTGAATTAACTATAAAAAATAAAATCTCAGTTAGGGTGGTTTGAGTCATATTAAAGATAAAATTATGAGATAGTCTACCTCCATCAGGTTCAGGATTCTTTTAACTTATTTTCACTTTAATTTCATTGAAAATTAAGAGGGGTAAGAAAGCATTAAAGAAGATGATAAATGGACAGATGGTAAAACTCACTTGTGGTCATGGTGACTAATACTAATCTCTTCCAAAAATCACTCTGATGATTTCCCTCAGAGATTGAGAGCTTACTGAAATGTTCTTGGGAGTCCCAATGTTAATAACTCTCATGTTAGTACAGAGCTCTCTCAATGGTATTTCTTCTTGAGCACTTAGAGTGGAGAAACCTTCCCCTTCCTCCAGGAGGGTAGTGATAGAAAAAGATGGTAGCATTTATGAACTGATGTTCTCAAGATACTTTGGGGTGAGGTGAAAAAACTTGAAAGAAGAGGAGCCATCTGTTTTATTCCTAAAAAACACCTTCTACCAGAATCATCATGTTTTTCTGAAGCATGCCCAAGACGACTTGCAAGGCAATCTCAGGAGCTCTGGATGTAAGCGTTGGAAAGCTCGCTCCCTCTCAGCGAGTCCTTTGGTGTCACTGGTTGCCAAGTTCTCTCTGCAGGGTTGCACTGGGCTACCTCTCTTCAGCCATTCCCTCAGAGGGAAAAACTTTGAGACCAGATGGTGGAGCTCTGGAGTCAGAGGAAATGGGTCCCTTCAGCATGGAGCTGCTGCTCTTCAGCCACTTCTGAC
>NW_011494670.1:5264223-5273535 GCF_000754665.1 Bison bison bison | reverse complement strand
TGCTTTCTCTTCAGCCACTACTTCGGGTACAGTACACGGTGTTTAGAGCTGACATCTTCCAGTGCCAGCATGTGCACTCTGTTTGTGTGAAATGTTTAAGGATATACAATTGTACTTTGTGTAAATTGGTCCTTGTTCTTTATAAACATGGCATGAAATAACCGCTGCTATAGAAACTGGGAATTATCAGCAATGGACAAGAACTGCAGTTTGGCTCCTGTGAGGTCCTGCTAGTGGTTTTAGGAGTGGTTACAATGAGCTTTTAGGGACCATTTAACAATATGTAAACTTGGTTTGTAATTAAAAAGTTTTTTTTTTCCTTTTTCCAAAAAAAAAAAAAAAAAAGTGAAATACTTATTTCTATTTTCCCCATGCTTTTCCTCTCCTTTTATTTCAAACTGGTAGCCCAGTTTTACCAATCCTTGCTTCAAGGACTCTGGCTAGATAGAAGTAGTGCCAAGCACACAGCATTTCCTGTGCCTATAGTGGTAATGTGTCATTGATGGGCAGAAGAGAAAGACACTTTCTGATAGTAAGGACAAGGAGGAGACACTTCCCTGGGCTGGCAATTGGAGAGAAGTCTAAGGGCTCTCCTAGCAGCAGGGCTGTTCATACCTCATCTTCATCACTCCATCTGAATGAGGTGAAAACACCTTAGAAGATGAGAACCCCATAGTTCTATATTCCAGCGTCCAGAGTGCTCTGAACATAGTAAGGAAAGAGTAGAACTGATGTCTCCAAAGGGGCCATGGAGTTTGGAGAACAGGGATCTCTGGTAAATGGCTGATCAAAAGGAATTTTCCTATTCCTTAGCTTTGTATAAGATGCTTACTCTAATGTGGATATCCCTGCAAAAGAATGAAGCTGAATTTCTTAAAAGCCTGGAAGAATGGGGACTATGAATCAAAATTCATAAAGACATATGGAACTTCTTACACAGCCCAGCTTGTGATCATGTAGAATGCCTCCAACCACACCTCTTAATTCCCAAGTGTTCTCATCTCATCTCAAGGGGAGTTGTGCTGTGAGAGCCAAGACAGACACCAGAGTCCCAGTCCCCTCATTATCCCAGAAACCTTTATTGGACTTTGTTCTGAGCACTATCTAGGCTTCAGAGGCATGAAGAGGCATATGAACTAGCCTTGCCCATTAGGTTCATGAAACTCAGTGCATCAGGACTTGTTTTATCACAGCTTTTGGCCTCCTGGTTTTGTTTGTTGCTGGTCACATCTGTGGCCTCATCATCACTTGCTTCTCTTTTTCAGACAGTCCTGGTCACAGCCTGGCTCATATTCTTCAGGGGAAGTCATGTGCCTGTCATCAGCTCACCATGTAGCCCTTTGGAAGGCACATAATTATCATGTTGGGAGGATTTGAAAATGCCAAAAACACACAACAAAGACTCATCTGCCTCATCCTCAAGGATCAGAGTTTATCTCATATGTAGGAGGGACAAAAACAATGAAGAGACAGCCAGAAGAGGATGGGTAGCATTTTTATATCCTAGACAAAGAAAAAGTTGACCCAAAACAGAGATTATTTTCCTAACTTTATTTTTTTCCTTTGTGGGGAATAATTGAAACTTCATCCCAGGAAGCCATCATGAACTTTTAAAAGATTTCTTGATTAAAATATTCCTTAGCAAGCATTAATTTAGCAGCTATGGTGTACTCGACATTTTGGCAAGTTCTAGGTATGCAACTCAGCAGTAGCCATGAGACTGGGAAAGGTGGGACTCATTTCAATCCCAAAGAAAGGCAATGCCAAAGAATGTTCAAACTACCACACAATTGCATTCATCTCACACACTAGCAAAGTAATGCTAAAAATTCTCCAAGACAGGCTTCAACAGTACATGAACCATGAACTTTCAGATGTTCAAACTGGATTCAGAAAAGGCAGAGGAACCAGAGGTCAAATTGCCAACATCTGCTGGATCATCAAAAAAACAAGAGAGTTCCAGAAAAACACCTACTTCTTCTTTATTGACTATGCCAAAGCCTTTGACTGCGTGGATCAGAACAAACTGTGGAAAATTCTGAAAGAGATGGGAATACCATACCACCTGATCTGCCTCCTGAGAAATCTGTATGCAGGTCAAGAAGCCACAGTTAGAACTGGACATGAGACAACAGACTGGTTCCAAATTGGGAAAGGAGTCCGTGAAGGCTGTATATTGTCACCCTGCTTATTTAACTTATATGCAGAGTACATCATGGAAATGGCAACCCACTCCAGTAATCTTGCCTGGAGAATTCCATGGACAGAGGAGCCTGTCAGGCTACAGTCCATGGGGTTGCAAAGAGTCAGGCATGACTAAGCAACTATCACTCACTCACACATCATGCGAAATGCTGGGCTGGATGAAGCACAAGATGGAATCAAGATTGCCAGGAGAAATATCAATAACCTCAGATATGCAGATGATACCTCCCTTATGGCAGAAAGCCAAAAAGAACTAAAGAGCCTTTTGATGAAAGTGAAAGAGAAGAGAGGAAAAGTTGGCTTAAAACTCAACATTCAGGAGGGCGATCCTAAGATGGCAGAGAAACAGGATGGGGAGACCACTTTCTCCCGGACAAATTCATTTAAAGACGATTTGAACGCTGAGCAAATTCCACAGAAGAACTTCTGAATGCTGGCAAAGGACACCAGGCACCCAGAAAGGCAGCCCATTGTCTTCGATAGGAGGTAGGACAAAGTATAAAAGATAAAAAGAGAGACAAAAGAGTTAGCGACAGAGACCCGTCCTGGGGAGAAAGCCGTGAAAGAGAAGTTTCCAAACACCAGGAAACCCTCTCACCAGCGGATCTGTGGGGAGTTTTGGAATCTTAGAGGGCAACATACTGGGAGGGGAAAAAATAAATAAATAAAACCTAGGTGCCTAACTGCAACTCCCAGTGGAGAAGTAGCCCAGATGCTTGTGTCTGCCACCAGCAAGCGGGGGCTGAACAGGGAGGCATGGTCTGCATTGCTTAGGGTAAGGACCAGCCTGAATGCCCTGAGGACAATCTGAGGGAGCTAACATAATATAGCAACCCAAATTGTGGGATGGCCAGAGAGATAGAAAAAAAAGAGAGAGACAGAACTTTCCCACAAAAAGCTCTAACCTAAGGCACTGCCGCCCGCTCACAGAACAAAAGAGGACTGAGCGAATACCAGGGGAGAGCTAGCCGGCTGCAGACTGGCCCATCCCCCGCCGGAGACAGAGAGGCAGGCAGGCGACAGGCAGAGCTGGAAGGCGAGGGGAAATTTTGGCCCCAGAAACGGCATTTTCCACCAAACTGCGAGCAGCCTCCCAGTTGCTAACCAATACTTCCTGGGATCCTGGACGGTTGACAACCGCCAGGAGGGTCTCAGCCAGAGATTAGCTCCCCAGAGGAGACACATGGCACACCTGAGATGGCGCTCCCGCTGCACACCCAGGAAACCAAGAGGCTGGGACCAGGGAAGTGATAAGATGCACCGCCCACCTGGGGAGAGTGCGCTAACCAAGCACCACGTCACCAAAGCTGCTCGGACCTGGGAAGGGCACAAAACGCAGGCCCAATCAAGTCTGTGCCTTTGTGGAGTACCTGAGAACCTGAATCTGAGAGTCTTAGACCTGGAAAGTGCACACAACCCAGGGCCCGCTTTAGATGGTTCCCCTGCAGAGCAACCTGGAGCCTGAGCAGTGTAGACTAAGAAAGCACACACGCCATGAGTGCAGGCAAACCCAGTGTATCCCAGACACTGAGAACACTCCCCACACGCCAGTGATATTTGTTTGCAGTGTTCCTCCCTCCCTACAGGGCAACTGAGCAAGTGAGCCTAAATAAGTGACCACCTTCGCCCCCTTGTGTCAGGGCGGAAATTAGACACTGAAGAGACTTGCAAACAAAAGAAGCCAAAATAAACAGAGGGAACCACTTTGGAAGTGACAGATGCAACAGATTAAAACCCTGTAGTTAGCACCACTACATTGGAAGGGGCCTATAGACCTTGAGAAGAAGTATAAGCTGGAACAAGGAACTGACTGAAACTGAACTGACCCCACACTGTCCGCAACAGCTCCAGAGAAATTCCTAGATATATTTTACTATTATCATGTTTTAAATTTAATTTTTTAATTTTTAAGTTTTTTTATTGCTCCTTTAATTTTCATTTTTATAACCTATTACCTTGCAAAAAAAAAAGACCCGATTTTAAAAGCAAATTCATATATATTTTTTATAATTTTTGTGATTTTGTTTTGTTTTTTAATATTGTATTTTTGAGAGTCTAACCTCTACTCTAGATTTTTAATCATTTGTTATCAATTTTGTACCTTTGGGAATCCAATCTTCAGTACCCATTTTTACTTGGGAATGTGATTACTGGCTTGATATCCCTCTCCCCCTTTTGACTCTCCCTTTTCTCCCCCAGGTCAGTCATCTCTATCTCCTCCCTCCCCATTCTCTTCTCTACCCAACTCTGTGACTCTCTTTGTGTGTTCCAGGCTGTGGAGAACACTTAGGGAACTGATTACTGGCTAGCTCCGTCTCTCTCCTTTTGACTCCCCCTCTTCTCCACCTGGTTACCTCTATCTCCTTCCTCCCTCTTCTCTTCTCTATGTAACTCTGTGAACCTCTCTGGGTGTTCCATGCTGTGGAGAGCACATAGGGAATTGATTACTGGCTAGATTGTTCTCTCCCCTTTGATTCCCCCTCTTCTCCTCCTGTGGAGAAGGCGATGGTACCCCACTCCAGTACCCTTGCCTGGAAAATCCCATGGACGGAGGAGCCTGGTAGGCTGCAGTCCATGGGGTTGTGAAGAGTCGGACACTACTGAGTGACTTCACTTTCACACATTGGAGAAGGAAATGGCAACCCACTCCAGTGTTCTTGCCTAGAGAATCGCAGGGACGGCTGGGAGCCCAGAGCCTGGTGGGCTGCCGTCTATGGGGTCGCACAGAGTCAGACACGACTGAAGTGACTTAGCAGCAGCAGCAGCTTCTCCTCCTGGTCATCTCTATCTTTCTCCCTCTTCTCTTCTTCATGTAACTCTGCAAACCTCTCTGGGTGTTCCTTACTATGGAGAATCTTTTCTCCATTAACCGAGATGTTTTATCATCCATGCGGTATGGATGGAGAAGTCTTGAGGCTATTGTAAGAATAAGACTGAAGACCAGAAGCAGAAGGCTTAAATACAAAACTTGATAACACCAGAAAACTCCTGACTCCAGGGAACATTAATCAACAAGAGCTCATCCAAAAGCCTCCATACCTACACTGAAACCAAGCTCCACCCAAGAGCCAGCAAGTTCCAGAGCAACACATACCATGCTAATTCTCCACAACACAGAGGAAAACATAGGCAAAACACTCTCTGACATGAATCACAGCAGGATCCTCTATGACTCACCTCCCAGAGTAATGGAAATAAAAGCAAAAATAAACAAATGGGACCTAATTAAACTTAAAAGCTTTTGCACAATGAAGGAAACTATAACCAAGGTGAAAAGGCAGCTTTCAGAATGGGAGAAAATAATAGCAAATGAAGCAACTGACAAAGAATTAATCTCAAAAATATACAAGCAGCTCCTGCAGCTCAATTCCAGAAAAATAAATGACCCAATCAAAAAATGGGCCAAAGAACTAAACAGACATTTCTCCAAAGAAGACATACAGATGGCTAACAAACACATGAAAAGATGCTCAACATCACTCATTATCAGAGAAATGCAAATCAAAACCACAATGATGTACCATCTTATGCCAATCAGAATGGCTATCAAAAAGTCTACAAACAATAAATGCTGGAGAGGGTGTGGAGAAAAGGGAACCCTCTTACACTGTTGGTGGGAATGCAAACTAGTACAGCCACTATGGAGAACAGTGTGGAGATTCCTTAAAAAACTGGAAATAGAACTGCCATATGACCCAGCAATCCCACTGCTGGGCATACACACCAAGGAAACCAGAATTGAAAGAGACACGTGTACCCCAGTGTTCATTGCAGCACTGTTTACAATAGCCAGGGTATGGAAGCAACCTAGATGTCCATCAGCAGACAAATGAATAAGAAAGCTGTGGTACATATACACAATGGAGTATTACTCAGACATTAAAAAGAATTCATTTGAATCAGTTCTAATGAGGTGGATGAAACTGGAGCCTATTATACAGAGTGAAGTAAGCCAGAAAGAAAAACACCAATGTAGTATACTAACACATATATATGGAATTTAGAAAGATGGTAACGATGACCCTATATGCAAGACAGCAAAAGAGATAGAGATGTAAAGAATAGTCTTTGGACTCTGTGGGAGAAGGCGAGGGTGGGATGATTTGAGAGAATAACATTGAAACATGTATATTATCATATGTGAAATAGATCGCCAGTCCAAGTTTGATGCATGAGACAGAGTGCTCAGGACTGGGGCCCTGGGATAACCCTGAGGCATCGGATGGGGAGGGAGTGGAGGGGGAGGGTTTCAGGATGGGGAACACATGTACATCCATGGCTGATTCATGTCAATGTATGGCAAAAACCACTAAAATATTGTAATCAGTCTCCAATTAAAATTAATTAATTTTTAAAAAAGCATCAACATACAGAAAACTAAGATCATGGCATCTGGTATCTCTTCATGGCAAATAGATGGGGAAACAATGGAAACGGTGAGAGACTTTATTTTGGGGGGCTCCAAAGTCACCGCAGATTGTGACTGCAGCCATGAAATTAAAAGACACTTGCTCCTTGGAAGAAAAGCTATGACCAACCTAGACAGCATATTAAAAAGCAGAGACATTACTTTACCAATAAAGGTCCATCTAGTCAAAGATATGGTTTTTCCAGTAGTGATGTATGGATGTGAGAGTTGGACTATAAAGAAAGCTGAGCGCCAAAGAATTGATACCTTTGAACTGTGGTGTTGGAGAAGCCTCTTGAGAGTCCCTTGGACTGCAAGGAGATGTCCAACCAGTCCATCCTAAAGGGAGTCAGTCCTGGATATTCATTGGAAGGACTGATGCTGAAGCTGAAGCTCCAATACTTTGGCTACCTGATGCGAAGAACTGTCTCATTGGAAAAGACTCTGATCTGGGAAAGATTGAAGGTGGGAGGAGAAGGGGACAACAGACGATGAGATGGTTGGATGGCATTACCAACACGGTGGACATGAGTTTGAGTAGGCTCCAGGAGTTGGTGATGGAAAGGGAAGCCTGGCATGCTGCAGTCCAGGGGATCACAAAGAGTTGGACATGACTGAATGACTGAACTGACTGACTGAGGTATACAACAATGATAAAGAAATTGCTTCTGCTTTTTTAAGTCATCGAGTAGCTGGGAGACATCAATATAATTTCAAAAGAACGCAGTAAATGCTGGGTGGAAGGGGTGTCCCAGGTACAAGGACAACAGGATTGCAACGTCTAACTCAGCATTGAGTTCACTACCTGAAAGGCATTGTGAGAATGAGAAGCAATTTCAGTCTAGGCACTGGTATAAAGCCTCTCATATGGTAGGTAGGTTCTCAGTGGACAGGAACACTTATTTTCTTATCAGATGGGCGGACTTGTGGGCACATGGGCCCAGATTTCAGATGATACTTGAAAATGGAATTTGTGCTTCCACTTTCAGTGCCTCTGTTATTCTTTTAAAGTGTTTTTAAAAATATTTGTAAAAGATTTTCTGTTTATTGATGAAAATGTAAATAGTCTCTGTGACACTTGTTTCCAAAGAAATGAGAGCTTTTGCCTTTTCTTGGACATTTTGGGGGATTTTGTGATGAAGTAATAGACAGGCAAAGGAGAAGTAACCACCATTTGCTTTAGTGACCAAGAACTAACCATTTTCCTCTGTGCTTTTTCTTATGTTCCTCTGTTCAGCAGTACTACCCAAAACTACTCTATAGCCAACATGAAGATTAAAAATCAAACATCTAAATGTTAAGAAAGAACATAAACATGAGATAGTTGCATAATGTCTCTATGGCTGTCTCATCTAGAAAATGGGCATAATAATACACAGCTCAGAAAGAAGTTGAAAAAATTAAACTGTATGTAAAATACTATGTAAACATTAGCTTCAGTTATTTATATAATTAAATATATTTGAAATAAAAATTTCCAAAGTACCAGTTCAGGGCCTTGTATATATGAAGTGCTCTAGAAAAAAAAAAAAAAAGTGCTCTAGAGTATTATTTATTTTGCCAAAGGTGTCACTTCTCCTCTGCTCTTGACATTAATCTTTTCTTTCTTGTCTGCACCAGATCATTGCTTTTTCTACTACAAACAGTAGTGAATCTGGCAGAATAAGGGTTTCATCAAAAGCAAGGAGATCAAGCAAGGAGATGGGGAGCTGAGCCAGGGATCTGTCCATTTATCACTCTGGAAAAGATAAAGAAGACATTTCTGAAGCATTAACTTAAGAGCCTAGAATTCTAAATTATATCACCTATAAATCTAAGCTCCCCCTAAGTGAGACTTATACCTGAGCTTGAGAGCTGAAGAATAATGGTGTTATTTATCTCCTAGGGCCCACTGGATGGCAGAGATCCCAGAATTAACATTGATAATCAAGACCACTGAAGAAGCCCTGACCACTCTAAATCAGTTCTGAGTGTTTTATCTGGTAACAATCTGTCTTATCATTCAGACAGGAAGTGAGGGTGCCATGGATGGAAAATTCTCTGGTCACAGTCTGTTTGTTGGCTTTGGGTGGTTCTCTGGGGACGAGGGCGGTTTTAGAGGGGAGTGGTATTTCCCCCCCTCCCCCTCAGGAAAAGTAAGTGTGATTATCAGGATTTTCTCTTTCCTCCTTCTTCAAGAATTTAACATTTCATGGTGGGTTAAAAGTAGGTTCTATTGTGTTAGAAGAATATTGGAGTTGCTTGCTAGTGTTGGTTATGCTACAAAAAATTTTTTTTTCATTTTATTAATAGATTAAGCAGTTAGTGACTGGAAAGGAATGAGGTTTTTGTTTTGTTTTGTTTTAAAGCCATTGCTCTCTAAGGAGAAATACTATAGACTTTAATGATGGTAAAAGTAAAAATTAAAAAATCACCAAATGAAGCTCAGAACAAATTGAGTGCACTCCAAGTCACCTAGTGACTATTGAATGCCTCAACAGAAGGATAGAGAACTCATTTCCTTTAAATTTTAAAATAAAGCTATAGCATATAACAAATAATGTCCTAATGTTCTGATTAGAGAGGTTCTATGCAATCGACAAGGGCACAAACATTCTGAAACAAGATAACTGGAAATGTGCCTGACTTTTTATACTTTAAAAAGCAACCAGCTAGGAGATTTGTGAAGCGTCTCCCTCTATAGCCAGAGCAGAGGACAC
>NW_011494670.1:5258893-5264114 GCF_000754665.1 Bison bison bison | reverse complement strand
AGGTTCCCCCCAACCCACCCCGCCACCCCCTCTCACTCCACTACCAGGCAAGTATTTATCAAAGGTTCTAGCCTGGAATAGCTCATTAGGCACAAGAGAAGGAAGGATCAGCAGAGGACAGCATGATTCCTTTTCTGGATGCACAAAAAATCAGTCCAACGGCAGTAATTACAGTGAAAAGTCAAGAGCAAGTTCAGAAATAAAGCCTTCACTTGGGTTCAGATCTGAGGTGACACAGATTATAGGAGGTAACAACAGAGTGACAGGAAGAGAGAAGACCCAAGTTCTAGCCTCCCACTCTGCCAACTAACTGCTTTCTGGCTTTGAACAAATTACTTAAAGTCCCTGGGCTCCTGGTCCCCGTAGCAGAGGGGTACAAGGTGGGAATGAAGCATGCGCACACCTGATGAAAGCAAATGTGGTCATCCTGCCGGGTGCCAGGAACTCTCTCCTCTCTTTTGATGTATTGCAAGCCATCCACACGTGACGATATACATGTCTTAGAACCTGAAAGAAAGCGGGACTTTTGGACATGATGAACAAAGTAAAAATGTCTCACCTAAGAGTCCACTGTCTTGTAGACAAGAAAAATGGTTAACAGTGAAGCACACTGAAGATGCATAACAAATGTCGAATTGAAAGTTACGTTGTGATTCATCCGAGTTCATTTCTGCTGCAATTGATGTACAAATAAGAATTCTGAAGAAATGACTACAAAATGGAAAAATACCTGCTTTGACAACAGGATTTCGGCCTCACTAATAATTAAAAGCAAATTAAAATACGATTTTGATTTACTAGACTGACAAAGATTAAAAGAATAAGATGATCTGGTGTCAGTGTGGTTGTGTAAGGAAACAGGAATCTTCATATAACTGCTATTAGGAGTGGGACTGATTTTGCTTTATCCAGAATAACAGTTTGGCAATTTAAAAAAGCTCTTTAAAAAGAGCTTTAAACCAGCTTACATTTTATATTCTTTAAACCAGCAGTCTGACTTCTAGAAATTTCTCCAGAGGAAAAAAATGGACAAGAGCCTCCAAAAATATGAGATTCTTCTGTAACACTATCTAAGGTAGTGGAAAATATAAACCTAAATATCCGTTAACAGATAATTGAAATAAGACCATACAAATACCACACACAGACACTAAAAATAAAGATCAACATTAAATTATTTACAAGCCAACCTGGGTGCCTCTGGGTTACTAAATTTGGGGATGATTATAGATTTTTTTCCTTCTCAATTTTTTTTAATTTAATTTTATTTTTAAACTTTACATAATTGTATTAGTTTTGCCAAATATCAAAATGAATCTGCCACAGGTATACATGTGTTCCCCATCCTGAACCCTCCTCCCTCCTCCCTCCCCATACCATCCCTCTGGGTCATCCCAGTGCACTAGCCCCAAGCATCCAGTATCATGCATTGAACCTAGACTGGAATCTCGTTTCATACATGATATTTTACATGTTTCAATGCCATTCTCCCAAATCTTTCCACCCTCTCCCTCTCCCTCTCCCACAGAGTCCATAAGACTGTTCTATACATCAGTGTCTCTTTTGCTGTCTCGTACACAGGGTTATTGTTACCATCTTTCTAAATTCCATATATATGCGTTAGTATACTGTATTGGTGTTTTTCTCTCTGGCTTACTTCACTCTGTATAATAGGCTCCAGTTTCATCCACCTCATTAGAACTGATTCAAATGTATTCTTTTTAATGGCTGTGTAATACTCCATTGTGTATATGTACCACTGCTTTCTTATCCATTCATCTGCTGATGGACATCTAGGTTGCTTCCATGTCCTGGCTATTATAAACAGTGCTGCGATGAACATTGGGGTACACGTGTCTCTTTCCCTTCTGGTTTCCTCAGTGTGTATGCCCAGCAGTGGGATTGCTGGATCGTAAGGCAGTTCCATTTCCAGTTTTTTAAGGAATCTCCACACTGTTCTCCATAGTGGCTGTACTAGTTTGCATTCCCACCAACAGTGTAAGAGGGTTCCCTTTTCTCCACACCCTCTCCAGCATTTATTATTTGTAGACTTTTGGATCACAGCCATTCTGACTGGTGTGAAATGGTACCTCATAGTGGTTTTGATTTGCATTTCTCTGATAATGAGTGATGTTGAGCATCTTTTCATGTGTTTGTTAGCCATCTGTATGTCTTCTTTGGAGAAATGTCTATTTAGTTCTTTGGCCCATTTTTTGATTGGGTCATTTATTTTTCTGGAGTTGAGCTGTAGGAGTTGCTTGTATATTTTTGAGATTAGTTGTTTGTCAGTTGCTTCATTTGCTATTATTTTCTCCCATTCTGAAGGCTGTCTTTTCACCTTGCTAATAGTTACCTTTGATGTGCAGAAGCTTTTAAGGTTAATTAGGTCCCATTTGTTTATTTTTGCTTTTATTTCCGATATTCTGGGAGGTGGGTCATAGAGGATCCTGCTGTGATGTATGTCAGAGAGTGTTCTGCCTATGTTCTCTAGGAGTTTTATAGTTTCTGGTCTTACGTTTAGATCTTTAATCCATTTTTGAGTTTATTTTTGTGTATGGTGTTAGAAAGTGTTCTAGTTTCATTCTTTTACAAGTGGTTGACCAGATTTCCCAGCACCACTTGTTAAAGAGATTGTCTTTAATCCATTGTATATTCTTGCCTCCTTTGTCAAAGATAAGGTGTCCATATGTGCGTGGATTCATCTCTGCGCTTTCTATTTTGTTCCATTGATCTATATTTCTGTCTTTGTGCCAGTACCATACTGTCTTGATAACTGTGGCTTTGTAGTAGAGCCTGAAGTCAGGTAGGTTGATTCCTCAAGTTCCATTCTTCTTTCTCAAGATCGCTTTGGCTATTCGAGGTTTTTTGTATTTCCATACAAATTGTGAAATTATTTGTTCTAGCTCTGTGAAGAATACTGTTGGTAGCTTGATAGGGATTGCATTGAATCTATAAATTGCTTTGGGTAGTATACTCATTTTCACTATATTGATTCTTCCAATCCATGAACATGGTATATTTCTCCATCTGTTAGTGTCCTCTTTGATTTCTTTCACCAGTGTTTTATAGTTTTCTCTATATAGGTCTTTAGTTTCTTTAGGTAGATATATTCCCAAGTATTTTATTCTTTTCGTTGCAATGGTGAATGGAATTGTTTCCTTAATTTCTCTTTCTGTTTTCTCATTATTAGTGTATAGGAATGCAAGGGATTTCTGTGTGTTGATTTTATATCCTGCAACTTTACTATAATCATTGATTAGTTCTAGTAATTTTCTGGTGGAGTCTTTAGAGTTTTCTATGTAGAGGATCATGTCATCTGCAAATAGTGAGAGTTTTACTTCTTCTTTTCCAATTTGGATTCCTTTTATTTCTTTTTCTGCTCTGATTGCTGTGGCCAAAACTTCCAAAACTATGTTGAATAGTAATGGTGAAAGTAGGCACCCTTGTCTTGTTCCTGACTTTAGGGGAAATGCTTTCAATTTTTCACCATTGAGGATAATGTTTGCTGTGGGTTTGTCATATATAGCTTTTATTATGTTGAGGTATGTTCCTTCTATTCCTACTTTCTGGAGAGTTTTTATCATAAACGGATGTTGAATTTTGTCAGAGCTTTCTCTGCATCTATTGAGATAATCATATGGTTTTTATTTTTCAATTTGTTAATGTGGTGTATTACATTGATTGATTTGCGGATATTGAAGAATCCTTGCATCCCTGGGATAAAGCCCACTTGGTCATGGTGTATGATCTTTTTAATGTGTTGTTGGATTCTGATTGCTAGAATTTTGTTAAGGATTTTTGCATCTATGTTCATCAGTGATATTGGCCTGTAGTTTTCTTTTTTTGTGGGATCTTTGTCAGGTTTTGGTATTAGGGTGATGGTGGCCTCATAGAATGAGTTTGAAAGTTTACCTTCCTCTGCAATTTTTTGGAAGAGTTTGAGCAGGATAGGTGTTAGCTCTTCTCTAAATTTTTGGTAGAATTCAGCTGTGAAGCCATCTGGACCTGGGCTTTTGTTTGCTGGAAGATTTTTGACTACAGTTTCAATTTCCATGCTTGTGATGGGTCTGTTAAGATTTTCTATTTCTTCCTGGTCCAGTTTTGGAAAGTTGTACTTTTCTAAGAATTTGTCCATTTCTTCCACGTTGTCCATTTTATTGGCATACAATTGTTGATAGTAGTCTCTTAAGATCATTTGTATTTCTGTGTTGTCTGTTGTGATCTCTCCATTTTCGTTTCTAATTTTATTGATTTGATTTTTCTCCCTTTGTTTCTTGATGAGCCCGGCTAATGGTTTGTCAATTTTATTTATCCTTTCAAAGAACCAGCTTTTGGTTTTGTTGATTTTTGCTATGTTCTCTTTTGTTTCTTTTGCATTTATTTCTGCCCTAATTTTTAAGATTTCTTTCCTTCTACTAACCCTGGGGTTCTTCATTTCTTCCTTTTCTAGTTGCTTCAGGTGTAGAGTTAGGTTATTTATTTGGCTTTTTTCTTGTTTCTTGAGGTGTGCCTGTATTGCTATGAACTTTCCCCTTAGGACTGCTTTTACCGTGTCCCACAGGTTTTGGGTTGTTGTGTTTTCATTTTCATTCGTTTCTATGCAAATTTTGATTTCTTTTTTGATTTCTTCTGTGATTTGTTGGTTATTCAGCAGCGTGTTGTTCAGCCTCCATATGTTGGAATTTTTAATCGTTTTTCTCCTGTAATTGAGATCTAATCTTACTGCATTGTGGTCAGAAAAGATGCTTCGAATGATTTCTATTTTTTTGAATCTACCAAGGCTAGCTTTATGGCCCAGGATGTGATCTATCCTGGAGAAGGTTCCGTGTGCGCTTGAGAAAAAGGTGAAATTCATTGTTTTGGGATGAAATGTCCTATAGATATCAATTAGGTCTAACTGGTCTATTGTATCATTTAAAGTTTGTGTTTCCTTGTTAATTTTCTGTTTAGTTGATCTATCCATAGGTGTGAGTGGGGTATTAAAGTCTCCCACTATTATTGTGTTATTGTTAATTTCTCCTTTCATACTTGTTAGCATTTGTCTTACATACTGCGGTGCTCCCGTGTTGGGTGCATATATATTTATAATTGTTATATCTTCTTCTTGGATTGATCCTTTGATCATTAGGTAGTGACCTTCTTTGTCTCTTTTCACAGCCTTTGTTTTAAAGTCTATTTTATCTGATATGAGTATTGCTACTCCTGCTTTTTTTTTGGTCCC
>NW_011494670.1:5247100-5258793 GCF_000754665.1 Bison bison bison | reverse complement strand
CCTATTTGCATGGAAAATCTTTTTCCAGCCCTTCACTTTCAGTCTGTATGTGTCCCCTGTTTTGAGGTGGGTCTCTTATAGACAACATATGTAGGGGTCTTGTTTTTGTATCCATTCAGCTAGTCTTTGTCTTTTGGTTGGGGCATTCAACCCATTTACGTTTAAGGTAATTACTGATAAGTATGATCCCGTTGCCATTTACTTTATTGTTTTGGGTTCGAATTTATACACTGTTTTTGTGTTTCCTGTCTAGAGAATATCCTTTAGTATTTGTTGGAGAGCTGGTTTGGTGGTGCAGAATTCTCTCAGCTTTTGCTTGTCTGAAAAGCTTTTGATTTCTCCTTCATACTTGAATGAGATCCTTGCTGGGTACAATAATCTGGGCTGTAGGTTATTTTCTTTCATCACTTTAAGTATGTCTTGCCATTCCCTCCTGGCTTGAAGAGTTTCTATTGAAAGATCAGCTGTTATCCTTATGGGAATTCCCTTGTGTGTTATTTGTTGTTTTTCCCTTGCTGCTTTTAATATTTGTTCTTTGTGTTTGATCTTTGTTAATTTGATTAATATGTGTCTTGGGGTGTTTCGCCTTGGGTTTATCCTGATTGGGACTCTCTGGGTTTCTTGGACTTGGGTGATTATTTCCTTCCCCATTTTAGGGAAGTTTTCAACTATTATCTCCTCAAGTATTTTCTCATGGTCTTTCTTTTTGTCTTCTTCTTCTGGAACCCCTATGATTCGAATGTTGTAGCATTAAATATTGTCCTGGAGGTCTCTGAGATTGTCCTCATATCTTTTAATTCGTTTTTCTTTTATCCTCTCTGATTCATTTATTTCTACCATTCTATCTTCTAATTCACTAATCCTATCTTCTGCCTCTGTTATTCTACTATTTGTTGCCTCCAGAGTATTTTTAATTTCATTTATTGCATTATTCATTATATATTGACTCTTTTTTATTTCTTCTAGGTCCTTGTTAACCTTTCTTGCATCTTCTCAATCTTGTCTCCAGGCTATTTATCTGTGATTCCATTTTAATTTCAAGATTTTGGATCAATTTCACTATCATTATTCGGAATTCTTTATCAGGTAGGTTCCCTATCTCTTCCTCTTTTGTTTGGTTTGGTGGGCATTGATCCTGTTCCTTTATCTGCTGGGTATTCCTCTGTCTCTTCATCTTGTTTAAATTGCTGAGTTTGGGGTGTCCTTTCTGTATTCTGGCAGTTTGTGGAGTTCTCTTTATTGTGGCGTTTCCTCGCTGTGTGTGAGTTTGTACAGGTGGCTTGTCAAGGTTTCCTGATTAGGGAAGCTTGTGTTGGTGTTCTGGTGGGTGGAGCTGTATTTCTTCTCTCTCCTTTCGAAGAGTTGGGTTGCTTTTCTGGGTGCCTGATGTCCTCTGCCGGCATTCAGAAGTTGTTTTGTGGAATTTACTCGACGTTTAAATGCTCTTTTGATGAATTTGTGGGGGAGAAATTGTTCTCCCCATCCTACTCCTCCGCCATCTTGGCTCCTCCTCCTCCTCCTTCTCAATTTTTGAAATTTTCTAGTGGTTGACTGTGATCAATCATTAATCTAACCCCCCAAAGAGCTGTTTGATGGGGAATAATTTAAGGTGAGTGGTATAAAACCTTCCTTGTGGTAGGCTATCAACTGGCAGGAGCTCTTACAAGCATCTCATCAGTTAGGTGGACTTGAAGGTGCATGGGCGAAGGTCTCAAGAGATGATCGAAGATGAAATTTAAGCTTCCACTTTCAGTGCTTCTATTAAAGCATTTAAAAATATTTGTAGAAGATATTCTGATTATTGATAGAAACTTAAATAGCCTTAAATGTGATTATTGTTTCAAAGGAAATGAGAGCTTCTGCCACTTCTTGAACTTTATTTTTCTTCTTTTTGTAACGGGGTTATTGGCAGAAAAATGAGAGAACACCATTATTTGTCTCAGTGACCAAGAAATAACCATTTTTCTTTGTGTTTTTTCTTATCTGCTCAGATTCACTACCAGAAAGTCCTCTCTAGTCAATGTGAGGAGTACAAAGCACACACCTGAATGTTAGGGGAAAGCATGGTATTTGAAACTTACTTCCCTCTGTCTTAGAACTTTTATTAAGAAAGTTAAGAAACCACAAGTTTTTGTGTGATACATGAATCACATTCTAGAAATCTGTAATCTTCTGATAAAAATGGATTCCAGTGATATTTAACAAGGCCAATAGGTCACAGGACCATCATCTTTCTGCCTTCATCTGAGTTTCTTCAATAATCTGAAGGCAAATTATTATAGACAGGAGTATTAGCTTCATAGTCATTAAGAATCATTATGAGGGGTTGAATCTGTATCTTAAGTTTTCAAAGAATTGGATTCTACCCTACATTGCTCTTTCCTTCTTCGATTCTGTTACCTCTTTTCCTTTCTCCCAGCTCCTTCTAGTCTCCTAGTAAAGTGACCTGCAGTTGAGCCTACTTCTTTCTATGCAGTTCGCATATACAGTTGTCAGATAAGGACTGCATCATAGGTCATTCTTCACATCTGATCAGTCCTAGTCCGCCAAAATCACTGCAGATAGAAACTGCAGCCATGAAATTAAAAGATACTTGCTCCTTGGAAAGAAAGCTATGGCTTTTCCAGTAGTCATGTACAGATGTGAGAGTTGGACCATAAGGAAGGGTGAGTGCCAAAGAATTGATGCTTTCCAACTGTGGTGCTGGAGACGACTCTTGTCAGTCCCTTGGACAGCAAAGAGAACAAACCAATCAGTACTAAAGGAAATCAACTCTGAATATTCAGTGGAAGGACTGAGGCTGAAGCTTCAACATTTTGACCACCTGATGTGAAGAGTCAACTCATTGGAAAAGATCCTGATGTTGGGAAAGATTGAAAGCAAAAGGAGAAGGCAGAAGCAGAGGATAAAATGGTTAGATAGCATTATCAACTCAATGGACATGAATTTGAGGAAACTCCGGGAGTAGTGAAGGACAGGGAAGCCTGGCATGCTGCAGCCCATGGGGTTGCAAAGGACACAACTTAGCAACTAAACAACAACAATTGATATTTTCTTTCCACCTAAGTAAAACACGTTAGTCATTAAAAAACTACAGTCAAGCAAAAATAGTGAAAATGAAAAGCATAAGTACTCTACCACTCAGAAAACCACAGTTACAGTTCAGAATATATCTTTTCAGTGTTTTGCTATGCACTCAAAATAAATTTTTTACTAAAACTGGATCATAGTCTTACACGGTTTTCTAAACTGATTGCCTTTTCAATTAGCCACTGTATGAATCTTTCCATGTTAACCAAAATCCTAGGGCTTTTTTTTTCCATTTCAATTTAATAAACATTTCTTTAGAATGATACACAAGCTTACATTACCTGATAAAGACCAGAAGTGACCAGACAGGGACAACTTTGCTTGCAAGCACAAAACAAGCACAGATCAGGTGAGTGTAGGGAGGGGACGGACAGGGTGTTATAGAAGTAAATACCAGGAAATTAAACTTTGACCAGAGGCTGGGGAAGCGCTCCCAAGGAAGCACGTTTACCTCATAATCAGAATGCAGGTATTCCAAAATATAGCTGCACCAATAGACTTATCTGCTCATATTTGAGGTCTTCTCACCTGGCTAGGTCTACCAGATGTTTACAATGATTACAAAATTATGCTTCATAAATCCTATTAGCCATCTGTGTGTGGATGGTTTTGCTTCTTTGCTTCTGTCAATCAAGAGGGTATATGCATCAGTGGAAGCCTGGTGTCTCATAAATTCTCCAAGGGTGTCTTCTAGCCTGTGATTAAAAAAGGAGTCAGTTCAGTTCAGTAGCTCAGTTGTGTCCGACTCTTTATGACTCCATGGACTGCAGCATGCCAGGCTTCCCTGTCCATCACCAACTTCTGGAGGTGGCTCAAACTCATGTCCATCGAATCAGTGATGCCATCCAACCATCTCATCCTCTGTTGTCCCCTTCTCCTCCTGCCTTCAGTCTTTCCCAGCATCAGGGTCTTTTCCAATGAGTCCATTCTTTGCATCAGGTGGCCAAAATATTGGAGTTTCAGCATCAGTCCTTCCAATGGATATTCAGGACTAATTTCCTTTAGGATTGACTGATTTGATCTTCTTGCTGTCCAAGGGGCTCTCAAGTCTTCTCCAACACCACAGTTCAAAAGCATCAGTGGAAGCCTGGTGTCTTATAAATTCTCCTAGTTTCTAAGTGACTAGTGCTTTCCAGTCACCAAAGTGGTTTCCAGTTTGTTCCTAGCATCTCTTGATGGTGGTACCACCAACACAACCACCTCAGAGGCACAGGGTCACCTCCTGTCAGATTCCATACCATTTCCACCACCTTAAGGTTTTCCTTCTGACAAGGAACACTCAGGATAAAAGCACCAAGTATTCTTGACTTTAAGGAAGCCCTGGAATCCCTTACCCAAACCAGTTCTTTCACTATATATCCTGTTTGTTCCCTCCCTCTTCTTCCAGAAGAATCCAGGCCCATGATCTTTTTTCCATTTCTGCTGTTAGAGGTTGGGGCATCCTGTTTACATTATATATTTTCTCTGACAAAATTTGTCAGAGATACCGTTGTTTTTTTCTGTTTACTAAATATCCATCTTTGGTTTCATATTTAGAGAGAAAGTGTAGAATGAGGAAAAGAGTGATTTGCAATATTCAATTCAGGATAATATTCAGGATACCAAACTATATAGAAAGTCCCCAATGAAATATGTGAGCCAACAAATCCTCTTACCTCTTTAAAAGGGAAAGAATATATTTGTAACTGTGATCATTAGAGTAAATGTTTTCTTGCTTTGATATGGAGATTTGGGAAAGCAGAAGAGTAGTTTTTAAAGAAAGTATTTTCTTGAGCAGCAAACAGCATATGCAACTTACAGTGTGGTGAACAATGCATCAAATAATATCTCCCAACATTACAGAAATGTCATAAGGTTCACATAATATTTGTGAAAGTAACTTACAAATGTTGAAAGTTCTGCAAAAGTTTATGAAGAACATATTAAAAAGCAGAGACATTACTTTGCCAACAAAGGTCCATCTAGTCAAAGCTATGTATGTATGCATCATGTATGCATGTGCTGCTGCTGCTGCTGCTAACCCACTTCAGTTGTGTCTGACTCTGTGCGACCCCATAGACGGCAGCCCACCAGACTCCGCCATCCCTGGGATTCTCCAGGCAAGAACACTGGAGTGTTCTCCAGGGTTGCCATTTCCTTCTCCAATGCATGAAAGTGAAAAGTGAAAGTGAAGTCGCTCAGTCGTGTCCAACTCTTTGCGACCCCATGGACTGCAGCCTACCAGGCTCCTCCATCCATCGGATTTTCCAGTCAAGAGTACTGGGGTGGGTTGCATTGCCTTCTCCAATGGATGTGAGAGTTGGACTATAAAGAAAGCTGAATGCCAAAGAATTGATGCTTTTAAACTGGGGTGTTGGAGAAGACTCTTGAGAGTCCCTGGGACTGCAAGGAGATCCAACCAGTCCATCCTAAAGGAAATCAGTTCTGAATATCCATTGGAAGGTCTGATGCTGAAGCTGAAACTCCAATACTTTGGCCACCATATGCGAAGAACTGATTCATTGGAAAAGACCCTGATGCTGGGAAAGACTGAAGGCAGGAGGAGAAGGGGACGATAGAGGATGAGATGGTTGGATGGCATCACCGATTCAACGGACATGAGTTTGAGCAAGCTCCGGAAGTTGGTGATGGACATGGAAGCCTGGCACGCTGCAGTCCATGGGGTCGCAAAGAGTTGGACACGACTGAGGGACTGAATTGAACTGATGATTATTTTTAAAATGAGCAGCGTCTTAAGTCAGTAAATATTGGGGAAGGAAAACATTTTCCTTCACCTCTTCTGGGTTCTTGTAGCTGGTCTAAGAATTAAATTGCTGTTAGACAGATGTACAGGAAAATATCAAATTTAGTTATGTATCTACAGGGGTCTGAAAGAAAAAAATGACACACTAGGACAAGTTAGAAAATTGAGGCTTATATGCCATCTGAGAGAAGAAGGGAGTAGGGTACTGGGACTTCAGAGGTGAGGAAGTAAATTCACATGCAGATGGAAAAGCAAAAGTTTGGTAACAAATATGTGCTGGAACACAGACAGGATTTGGGGCTCTAGGTGCTGCTGAGCTCCTCACACAACACGTAGCCCATATTCTTTGTAGGTATCTCTGGGCATAGCACTCCTCCTGAACCAGGCTCTTTGTGTAAATTCTTTTAGGTAGTTAAGGCAGAGGTAATAAGGAAGACCTGCAACTACTATTCCTTAAAAAATAATCAGTCTAAAATAATCTTCATGCTAGAGAGACATATTTTGGGACAGCAACTTTGTTTCTCTAAGTAAGGCTGCCTTCAACAAAAGTAACAAATAATTAGGAAATAAAATATATTCTTTTTGAATTCATTTCATATATTCCTGTTGCCAATTATTTCTAAGAAGTATATAGTAGTTACAAATTGATTTCACACAATTAGCTAAGAATATTGCAGAGATTTGGTTTCACTCATCAATGAAAGAGAGTTTCTGTGGGTTTATTTTTTTCAACCTTTCACATTTTAGCATGAGTACTTCTGATGTTTCTCTGCAGAGTCAAGGCTGGGCACAGAAAGCAGATGGTGGGTACAACTGCTAAGAGCTGAAGTCTGGTGTCAGCAAAGCTGGAGTTATGGTGACAGCTCACTTACATTGACCTGCAGGTGCTGCACCTGCTCTGTGAAAGCATTGTAGCGAAACAGGAGGAGCATGGGCTTTTGAGTCAGAGTGACCTGATTTTAAGGATTCAATGAGTCTTTTAACTTTAGTTTTCTTATCTTTAATATGTAGATGGTAATTCCTACCTTGCAGCATGTTTGAGGACTAAATAAGGTGAAGAATATTAAGTTCTGTAACAATCCTGGAACTTGAGAGATTAAAAAACAAAAAAAAATTCTTCTTCGGCTGATGCTCTGGTGTCTCTAGATGAGTTCCAGGTCACCCTGCTGCAGCAGTGATGGGGCAAGCTGGCACCAAGCTCAGTTGCAGCACATCCTTTCTCAGGGAAGGACCCTGAATTATATGACTGTTTCCTAGGTATGGTACTAATTGCTTGGCCTTATGGTATATAGAAAAATGAATTCAAATCTGTGTCTTGATGAATGTCTGCTCATTGAATATGCACCTATTTATCACACGATGGCAATGACAATTTTTTCCAGAAAGAAATGTTTCTGATTTACATATGTGTGGCTGATGCATGAAGTGGGTTTTATAAATCACTATGTCATCATCACAAAAAAATGCCCTCTAGCCATATTAAAAAGAGCCCATGACAAGGAGCCTATCAAATTGAATGGAAAGGCCATAAAACCATCAGTTCATTTGACATAAAGCTGATATATTATGTGATAATGCTTCAAGTAGAACCTGGGACCCCATTCATCACACAGGCTGCTCCTCGGCTAGGTTCTGAGCTGTGTGTTAATGAAACCGTCACGCTCGACTCATGCTGCAGATTGCAGTTCCCAATCAGCACTGGAAACCTACACACCAGAAAATGTTTCTGTTGAATACAGGTTTCATTCAGTAATGAACTTTCCCGGCAGAAAGTTACATCAGGATAGAGGTCACACAGCTTCCTGGGGGCACAGTGTCCTCAAGTGTAAAAGGTCAACTGGATCCATTGTTCTTAGTAAGAGAAGCACATAGACTCATCTGGCTGACCTATGCAAGTGCAGGGGCTGGGGCCCCATCCCAGGGCAGGACCTGGGATTCCTCAGCTTTAAAAGATCCCTAGGTGATTCTGATGCTCAGCCAGAGTTCAGCCTCTTTATTCAAAGTGTCATCTGAGGATTAACAGCATCAGCATCGCTGAAAGCTTATTAGAAATGCAGAATCTCAAACCTTCAGAATAAGAATCTGAATTTTAACAAGATCCCAGGTGATTCAATGGACATTAACATTTGAGCAGCATTAGAACAGTGTTTCACAAACTTGGCCCCTTCTTAACATCTCTTGGGAAGCTTTTAAATATCCCAGTGCCCAGCTGCACCATAGAGTCAAATCAGAGCTTTTAGGGGTAGAACCCAGGCATCACATATTTTGCTACTTTTAATATCTCCCCAGAAGATTGTAATAAGTAGCAACATTTGAGACCCACTAACTTAGAACCTCATTTACAGTTTACACCTGAGGCTTTAGCTGGTGTCCCAAAAACACGTGATGATGCAAGCGCAGAATCACTGGCTTAAGGAGGGGGCTTCAAACAACAGCAGGAGGGCGAGGTATTCCATATTCACTTCTCTTCTGGCCAGGCACTGTCTCATCCTTTCATATGCGCCTTCAGGACAACCCTGACAGGTAAGAACTGTTACATATTTTTGAAATGAGAAAACTGCAGTTCAGAGAGATAAATTGATTTGCCTGAGGTTATGTAGCTAGTTCTGGAGGAGGGCATGGTGACCCACTCCAGTATTCTTGCCTGGAGAATCCCCATGGACAGAGGAGCCTGGTGGGCTGCAGTCCATGGGGTCGCAAAGAGTTGGATATGACTGAGCAACTAAGCAGTCATGCATGTAGGTAGTTATGGGGCTTCCCTGGTGGCTCAGTGGTAAAGAATTTGTCTGCTAATGCTAGGGACATGGGTTTGATCTGTGGGTTAGGAAGATCCCCTGGAGAAGAAAATGGCAACCCACTCCAGTATTCTTGCCTAGAGAATCCCATTGCAGGAGTCTGGCAGGCTACAGCCCATGTGGTTGCAAAGAGTTGTATCCAACTCAGCACACACACACGTAGTATGTAGCTAGTAACTGGTGTTCATCCCATTTTGAAATTCATGCTCTGTTATAGTGCTGCCCGCATCTCAGGTACCATTGCCACCGCCCCCCACCCACCCTGCTGTGCCTCCCAGGGTAGATAAGATTTTTTTAAGTGAGAGCAGTGTCAGGAGTGATAGGTAGAAACAGGGTGATTGCCAATCCAGGGTCATTCTATGAGTATATTCAGAATGAAATGTGAGGAAAGATCCAAGAAGGCAACATAACCGGGAGAGAGAGAAAAAAAGAAAACAACAAAAAAACCCCCACAGAATACACACCTAACTACAACTGCAGAAAGGAGAATTTTCCCACGAAAGGCTCTAACTTAATAACCTAATGCATAGCCTGGCCATCTCACAGCACAGAACAAAGGATTGAGCAAATACCAAAGGAGAACTAGCCAGCTACCTACTGGCCCCTCCCCGCCCAGTGGCAGAGAGGCAGGCTTTCAACAGCCAGAGCCAGAAGGCAAGGGGCTGCTACTATCTCAGCCCCAGAGAGGGCATCTTCCACCAAACTGGGAGCAGGCTTGCAGCTGCTAACCATGTCTTCCTGAGATCCTGGATGGTTGACATCCACCAGAGGGTCATAGGCTGAGATCAGCTCTCCAGAGGAGACATACTACACACCTGAGACAGTGCTCTCATGGCACACCGAGGAAACAAGTGGCCAGGATCAGGAACGTGATTAAGATGCACAGTCCACCTGGGACAGTGCGCATGCAAAGCACCTGGTCACCTGAGCTGCTCAGACCTGGAAATGGCATAAAACAAATGCTCAACCCACAGAGACTGTGCCAGAACTGTGTCTGAGTGTCTCCTATGGAGGTATGGGTCACCAGTGGTCTGCTGCAGGGGCTCTGGGTACAACAGACCTGGGTATGGCATAAGCCCTCTTGGAGGAGGTTGCCATTAACCCCACCATAGAACCACCAGAACTTACACAGGACTGGGGAAACAGACTCTTGGAGGGAACAAACAAAACTTTGTGCACACCAGGACCCAGGAGATAGATGCAGTGACCCCACAAGAAACTGACCCAGACATGCCCATGAGTGTCTAGCAGCCTCCAGTGGAGGCGTGGGTCAGTGGTGGCTTGCTTCAGGGTCAGAGGTACTGAGTGTAGCAGTGCATGCATGGGACCTTTTGAAGGAGGTCTCCATTATCTTCCTTACCTCCACCATAGTTTGGCCTCAGGTCAAGCAACAGGGAGGAACACAGCCCTGCCCATCAACAGAAAACTGGACTAAAGATTTACTGAACATGGCCCCGCCCATCAGAACAAGACCCAGTTTCCACCCCACCCCACCCCCAGGCAGTCTCTCCCACCAGGAAGACTGATAAGACTCCCATATGCCTCTTATCCTTATCCATCAGAGGGCACACAGAATGAAACCACAATTACAGAAAACTAACCAAACTGATCAAATGGACCACAGCCTTGTCTAGCTCTATGAAACTATGACCCATGCCATGTAGGGCCACCCACGATGGAGGAATCATGGCCAAGAGTGCTGACAAAACGTGGTCCACTGGAGAAGGGAATGGAAAACCACTTCAGTATTCTTGCCTTGAGAACCCCATGAATCATGTGAAAAGGCAAAAACGTATGACATTGAAAGATGAACTCCCCAGGTTGGTAGGTGCCCAATACACTGCTGGAGAAGATTGAAGAAATAACTCCAGAAAGAATGAAGAGACAGAGCCAAAGCAAAAACAACACCCAGCTGTGGATGTGACTGGTGATGGAAGTAAAGTCCGATGCTGTAAAGAGCAATATTGCATAGGAATGTAGAATGTTAGGTCCATGAATCAAGGCAAATTGGAAGTGGTCAACCAGATGGCAAGAGTGACCATCGATGTTTTAGGAAGCAGCGAACTAAAATGGACTGGAGTGGGTGAATTTAATTCAGATGACCATTATATCTACTATTGCAGGCAAGAATCCCTTAGAAGAAATGGAGTAGCCATCATAGTAAATAAAAGAGTCCAAAATGCAGTACTTCGATGCAATCCCCAAAATGACAGAATGATCTCTGTTCATTTCCAAGGCAAACATTAAATATCACAGTAATCCAAGTCTATGCCCTGACCAGTAATGCTGAAGAAGCTGAAGCTAAATGGTTCTATGAAGACCTACAAGACCTTCTAGAACTAACACCCAAAAAAGATGTCCTCTTCATTACAGGGGATTGGAATGCAAAAGTAGGAAGTCAAGAGATACTTGGAGTAACAGGCAAATTTGGCCTTGGAGTACAGAACGAAGCAGATCAAAGGCTAACAGAGTTCTGCCAAGAGAACGCACTGGTCATAGCAAACATGCTCTTCTAACAACACAAGAGAAGATTCTACACATGCACATCACCAGATGGTCAATACTGAAATCAGATTGATTATATTCTTTGCAGCCAAAGATGGAGAAGGTCTATACAGTCAGCAAAAACAAGACCCAGAGATGGCTGTGGCTCAGATCATGAACTCCTTATTGCCAAATTCAGACTTAAATTGAAGAAAGTGGGGGAAATCACTAGACCATTCAGATTTGACTTAAATCCCTTATGAATATATAGTGGAAGTGACAGATTCAAGGGATTAGATCTGATAGAGTCTGAAGAACTATAGATGGAGGTTAGTGACATTGTACAGGAGGTAGTGATCGAGACCATCCCCAAGAAAAATAAATGCAAAAAGGCAAAATGATTGTCTGATGAGACCTTACAAATAGCTGGGAAAGGAAGAGAAGCTAAAGGCAAAGGAGAAATGGAAAGATACACCCATTTGAATGCAGAGTTCCAAAGAATATCAAGGAGCGATAAGAAAGCCTTCCTCAGTGATCAGTGCAAAGAAATATAGGAAAACAATAGAATGGGAAAGAATAGA
>NW_011494670.1:5243599-5246870 GCF_000754665.1 Bison bison bison | reverse complement strand
AGATGGCTGGATGGCATCACTGACTCGATGGACATAAGTCTGAATGAACTCTGGGAGTTGGTGATGGACAGGGAGGCCTGGCATGCTGCGATTCATGGGGTCGCAAAGAGTCGGACACGACTGAGTGACTGAACTGACTGAAGGGAATATTTCATGCAAAGATGAGCACAATAAAGGACAGAAATGGTATGGACCTAAAAGAAGCAGAAGATATTAAGAAGAGGTGGCAAGAATACACAGAAGAACTATACAAAAAAGATCTTCAAGACTCATAACCATGATGGTGTGATCACCTAGAGCCAGACATCCTGGAATGCAAAGTCAAGTGGGCCTTAGGAAGCTTCACCATGAACAAAGCTATTGCGGGTGATGGAATTCCAGTTGAGCTATTTCAAATCCTCAAAGATGATGCTGTGAAAGTGCTGCACTCAATATGCCAGCAAATGGAAAACTCAGCAGTGGCCACAAGACTGGAAAAGATCAGTTGTCATTCCAATCCCAAAGAAAGGCAATGACAAAGAATGTTCAAACTACCGCACAATTGCATTCATCTCATACCCTAGTGAAGTAACGCTCAAAATTCTCCAAGCCAGGCTTCAACAGTACATGAACCGTGAACTTCCAGATGTTCCAGCTGGATTTAGAAAAGGCAGAGGAACCAGAGATCAAACCAGTATCCACTGAATCATCGAAAAAGAAAGAGAGCTCCAGAAAAAAAACATATACTTCTGCTTTTTTGACTATGCCAAAATCTGTGTGGATCAGAACAAACTGTGGAAAATTCCTACAGAGATGGGAATACCAGACCACCTGACCTGCCTCCTGACAAATCAAGGTCAAGAAACAACAGTTAGACCTGGACATGGAACAACAGACTGGTTCCAGATTGGGAAAGGAGTATGTCAAGGCTCTATATTGTCACCCTGCTTATTTAACTTATATGCAGAGTACATCATGAGAAATGCTGGATTGGATGACGCACAAGCTGGAATCAAGATTGCCGGAAGAAACATCAATAACCTCAGATATGCATATGACACCACCCTTATGGCAGAAAGTGAAGTAGAACTAAAGAGCCTCTTGATGAAAGTGAAAGAGGAGAGTGAAAAAGTTGGCTTAAAACTCAACATTCAGAAAACTAAGATCATGGCTTCTGGTCCCATCACTTCATGACAAATATAAGGGGAAACAACAGAAACAGTGAGAGACTTTATTTTTGGGGGCTCCAAAATCACTGCAGATGTTGACTCCAGCCACAAAATTAAAAGACGCTTGCTCCTTGGAAGAAAAGCCATGACCAACCTAGACAGCATATTAAAAAGCAGAGACATTAGTTTGCCAGCAAAGATCCATCTAGTCAAAGCCATGGTTTTTCCAATAGTCATGTCTGGATGTGAGAGTTGGACTACAAAGAAAGCTGAGCGCTGGAGAATTGATGCTTTTGAACTGGGGTGTTGGAGAAGACTCTTGAGAGTTCCTTGGACTGCAAGGAGATCCAACCTGTTAATCCTAAAGGAAATCAGTCCTGAATATTCATTGGAAGGATTGATGCTGAAGCTAAAACTCCAATACTTTGGCCACCTGATGCAAAGAACTGACTCACTGGAAAAGACCCTGATGCTGGGAAAGGTTGAAAGCGGGAGAAGAAGGGGACGATAGAGGAAGAGATGGTTGGATGGCATCAGCGACGCAATGGACATGAGTTTGAATAGGCTCCAGAGTTGGTGGTGGACAGGGAAGCCTGGCATGCCAAAGTCCATGGGGTTGCAGAGTCAGACACAACTGAGCAACTGAACTGAACTGAAGCTTTTTGGGGGAGAACATCAATAGAATATTAGTGGAGCTCAGATCTGCCCAGCTGGGTGGTGGGCCTTAGTAGGTCCTGGTCTTACTGTCTTACTCCAGCTGGCTAATGCAATCTCCTTAGGATGTAACAACCATAGTACTGTGTGAAATCCAGGACTCAAAAAAAAAAAAAAAAAAAAAAAAACCCACACAGCTTAATTGAGATATAACTGACATACAATAAACTGTATGTATTTAAAGCATACAACTTGATAAGTATTGGTATAAATATGCTCTCAGGAAACTGTCATCACAATAATGATCATATTTTCCACCTCCCAAAGTTTTCCTTGTGTTCCTTCCTGTTCCTCCCTGCTCCCAGGTAACCACTGATGTGTCTTCTGTCAATATAGATAAGGTTTGGGGGGGACTTCCCTGGCAGTACAGTGGGTAAGACTCCATGCTTTCAATGCAGGGGGCACGGGTTTGATCCCTAGTGAGGAAACTAATATCCTGCATTCCACATGGTATGGCCAAAACAAAAAGTAGATGTTTTCATTTTCTAGAATTTTACAAGAATGGAATCATATAATATGTATTACATTTTTGTCTGGCTTCTTTCAATTAGCAGAATTATTTTGAAATTATCCAAATTGTTGTATGTATTATAAGATTTGTCCTTTTTATTATTATTTATCTATTTACATAGTGAGGGGTTGTGATATAATGAGATATATATGTTTGGTCTTTGTCTCCACGTCTACCCTGAGAATTGTCTGAATGATAAATTTCTCAGCATGCTAATGAGATGATTTGGCTGAGGGGTCCCTGGATAGCTTCAAGATAGGAGCTGGTCACCAGAAAGACATGTTGGAATTCTCAGTGTCCTGATCTCATTTCTTCAGGATGGGAAAGGGACTGGAGACTGAAGTACTCACCAATAACCAGTGATTTAATTAATCATGTGCATATAAAACCCCGTAAATAATAGGTTCAGAGAGCTGAGTTAGTGAACACAAGGTGCTAGGAGGGTACCACACCCAGAGAAGGCAGAGAAGCTCTGTTCTCCTCCTCCATGCTGCTGCTGCTAAATCACTTTAGTCGTGTCCGACTCTGTGTGACTCCCAGAGACGGCAGCCCACCAGGCTCCCCCGTCCCTGGGATTCTCCAGGCAAGAACACTGGAGTGGGTTGCCATTTCCTTCTCCAATGCATGAAAGTGAAAAGTGAAAGTGAAGTCGTGTCCGACTCTTAGCAACCCCATGGATACCTTGTGCTATTCATCTCTTCCGTCTAGCTGTTCCTCAGTTGTGCTCTTTGCATCAGGTGGCCAAAGTACTGGAGTTTCAGCTTTAGCATCAGTCCTTCCAAAGAACACCAGGACTGATCTCCTTTAGGATGGACTGGTTGGATCTCCGTGCAGTCCAAGGGACTCTCAAGAGTCTTCTCCAACACCAGTTCAAAAGCATCAATTCTTTGGCACTCAG
>NW_011494670.1:5233597-5243499 GCF_000754665.1 Bison bison bison | reverse complement strand
GTCTTTTAATTTCATGGCTGCAGTCACCATCTGCAGTGATTTTGGAGCCCCCAAAAATAAACTCTGACATTGTTTCCACTGTTTCCCCATCTATTTGCCATGAAGTGATGGGACCATGATCACTATTTGCCATGAAGTGATGGGACCAAGATGCCATAATCTTTCTAAATGTTGAGCTGTAAGCCAACTTTTCACTCTCCTATGGTGACTGTGCCATGAAATTAAAAGACGCTTACTCCTTGGAAGGAAAGTTATGACCAACCTAGATAGCATATTCAAAAGCAGAGACATTACTCTGCCAACAAAGTTCCGTCTAGTCAAGGCTATGGTTTTTCCTGTGGTCATGTATGGATGTGAGAGTTGGACTGTGAAGAAGGCTGAGCGCCGAAGAATTGATGCTTTTGAACTGTGGTGTTGGAGAAGAGTCTTGAGAGACCCTTGGACTGCAAGGAGATCCAACCAGTCCATCCTAAAGGAGATCAGCCCTGGGATTTTTTGGAAGGAATGATGCTAAAGCTGAAACTCCAGTACTTTGGCCACCTCATGTGAAGAGTTGACTCATTGGAAAAGACTCTGATGCTGGGAGAGATTGGGGGCAGGAGAAGGGGACGACAGAGGATGAGATGGCTGGATGGCATCACTGACTCGATGGACGTGAGTCTGAGTGAACTCTGGGAGTTGGTGATGGACAGGGAGGCCTGGTTTGCTGTGATTCATAGGGTCGCAAAGAGTCAGACACGACTGAGCAACTGAACTGAACTGAACTTTCATCAAGAGACTTTTTAGTTCCTCTTTACTTTCTGCCATAAGGGTAGTGTCATCTGCATATCCGAGGTTATTGATATTTCTCTCGGCAAACGATTTCAGTCCTTAGAATTTCCAAATCAAATTTATAATCAGCTTGTAGATTTCTATGAAAAAAGTCTGTTGGGATTTTAACTAGGATTGTCTTGAATTTATAAATCAACTTGGGGAGAATTGAGACCTTGTATCAAGTGTTTCAATCCCCGAAGATGGTAGTTTTCTTCATATATTTATGTCTGTGTACTAAAAAGGTTTCACTTTTACCTTTCCAAGCTGAATGTCTTTCACTTCTATTTTTTTTTTTAAATTTCACTGGCTAGACCATTTAATACAATATTAAATTGAAGCAGTGATAGCAGACATTCTTGCCTCATTCCAGAACACAGTGGGAAAGTATTTAGTCTTTCACCACGGTTTTTAAAATAAGGTCATGTTGTGCTTTAGTTGCTCAGTCATGTCTGAATCTATGCGACCCCATGGATTGTAGCCCACCAGGCTCCTCTGTTCTGGGGATTCTCCAGGCAAGAATATTGCAGTGGGTTGCCATGCCCTCCTCCAGGGGATCTTCCCAACCCAGGGATTGAACCCAGGTCTCCCACATTGCAGGCAGATTCTTTACTGTCTGAGCCACCAGGGAAGCCCTAAATAAGGTTAGGTTCTTTAAGATTATTCTTATTTCCTGAGGTAAGGCTGTATTTAATATAAACTCAAAACTAACTGCTTTTGCTGCATCCCATAGGTTTTAGATAACTGGGTTTTTTGTTGTCATTTGTTTCTAGGTATTTTTTTATTTCCTTTTTGATTTCTTCAGTGACCCACTGGTGGTTTAACAACACATGGTTCAGCCCACATATGTTTGTGATTTTTACAGTTTTTTCTTGTAGTTGACTTCTAATCTCACAGTCTTGTGATCAGAAAAGATGCTTGATATAATTTCAATTTTCCTAAATTTACCAAGGCTCACGTTGTGGCCCAGTATGCAATTAGTTCCTGGAGAGTGTTCCATGTGCACTTGAGAATGATGTATATTCTGCTGCTTTTGGATAGAATGCTCTATAAATATCAGTTAAGTCCATCTGGTCTAATGCATCTTTTAAGGTCTGTTTCCTTACTCATTTTCTGTCTGGATGATCTGTCCATTGATGAAAATGGGGTGTTACAGTCACCCACTATTATTGTGTTAGTATTGATTTCTCCTTGATGGCTTTTAGCATTTGCCTTTTATATTGACATGCTCCTATGGTAGATACACACATATTTATAGTTGTTATATCTTCTTCTTGGATTATTGATCCCATGATCATTATGTAGTGTCCTTCTTCCTCCGTTAGTCTTTATTCTAAAGTCTATTTTGTCTGATATGAGTACTACTACTCCAGCTTTCTTCTGATTTCCATTTGCATGGAGTATCTTTTACTCTCCCCTCACTTTCAGTCTGTATGTGTCCTTGGATCTGAAGTGGGTCTCTTATAGACAGCATATATATAGGTCTTGTTTTTGTATCCATTCAGCCAATCTGTGTCTTCTGGTTGAAATATTTGATCCATTTTTGTTTAAGGTAATTACCAATTATATGTTCCTATTGCCATCTTATTAATTGTTTTGGATTTCTTTTGATAGGTATTTTATCTTCCCTCCCTCTTTTGTTCTCTTCTCTTGGTCTCTTGGTCTCTGCTATATGACCATGATCTTGAGGTGTTAGACGAGATAATTATTAAAGACCCTGTAAGTTCTGAACTGTATAATTCTAAGACTTTTTTGGCACTTAACAAATCTAGATGACTGCCTTCACTTTGGGGTATTTTCTTTCACATTGTCCAGTCTATTCTCATTACAGAAGAAAACAGCATATAATTTCAGAAATAGTAATTTTAAGTAGAGATTTAAAATAACTTCAAGATACATTTATAGTGAAATATAAAGGTAAAACAGTTGCTGAGTCAGGAAACACTTATTCACAGAACGAATTTCATTTATGGAAAATAATACGAACCAAGTAACATTTCTCTTACAAGGTAACTGAATTCTTTTATTAATAATTTTGTAGCTAGAGACATGTATAACACAACATTTACACAGTACTAATTTCAAAATAATATTTTTGACCTCTAAGAATGAAAGTTCTCAGTGACAAGCTTTAAATGTGCCACTTAGCTCAGTGGGTGTCAACTCTGTCATAAGAGACAACTACACACAAACAGGGCACCACCCATGCGTGAGAAAGTGAAATTAGAAACTTTCAAGGCTGAAAAAAAAATTCCTCCAAAGCATAAATGATTACGGTCCAAAGAGCATGTTTACAAATAAAGTTATTCAAATGAGCAAGTGACTTAATTTGCATGCTAATTTTCTTACTGCTTCCTGATTTCTGATTTGGAGGGCTATTTATGGTGTTATCTACTGTGCAAGACATTGAGAACAGTAAGAATCTTCAGGCACGGTCCCAGTGGTATGCTGGTAAATCTTTAATAACAAGCTCTTGGGGGGAAGGGAAAAAAAGCCCTTATCTATAGCATTCACCAATTTCTGTGGTATAAAATACTCCCACTATACCAGATTTCATGCTAACAATAGTTTGAATAACTGTTTCACAAAATTCCTAAAACTAAGAATCATCTTTCACAAACCAGTACAGTATATAAGCCAGCTCCAAGACATCAGTGGTTGGTCCTCACCCTCATGTAGCTTATAATCTATTCACAGGTACATATTTTAGAGAATAGGAAAGAATGGGGAAGATAGAGATAAAATATAAATAAATAACATATATTTTATAAGTAATTTTAAAAGTTAAAAGGAACACTAAAATCTGAGGAATTTTCTTACTCTTGTTTACATTTAGTTCAGGAAATTAAAGTGTAGCATATTCAAGAGAAAGTAAAGGATGAGTGGAATAAGGAAAAGAGAAGACATCCTAAGATATATGGTAACAGTAATCACGTTTAAGTTGGAAGAAAATATCTACTAAAATAAGGGCAAATCTAATGTAACTTTCAAAATTTTTTCTTCTTTAAACCCTTTCAATTCAGTTCACAGTCCTGAAGATTTGTCCTCTCCTCTTTGGCTGCAGCTTTGATTAGATTAACTAGCTTATTTTGAATAATACTGAAGAACATACCACTTCACATCACTCATACTATCAGCTCAAATAAGTGGAAAACTAAATTCTGGAGTCTGAAAATTGAACTTCCTTTGCATAGTCACCCTGCTGAATCAGATCTTGGGCAAGTGCCGGCTGGGGTGACCTGGAAATTCTTCTGGTAGCAAAACGTGGAGTCTGCAGGTTGGGCAGGTCCCCTGTTGTATCAGCCAAGGTCTAATGCACTAAGGAGCAAAAAGATTCATGTCAGTCGCTCAGATTTAGCCTAGCAGAGGCAGGTGTAACTCTATACATCAGGGCTGCTAACCCTTCTGATGGATCTTAGAGGCTTATTTGGTGGATTGCCATGAAAACTGCTGCCATCAAGGCACTTTGTCCATGGTTTGCTGAGCAATATAGTTAGTAACAGGACAACACTTTTCAGCCAGTTTATTCTAATAAGTTCCTTTCTCCAACCCCAATCTTCAGGTAGATTAGCACTTCTTCCTAACAAGGATGTTAGGAAACCTATATTTTTTTTCTATTTATTATCTATTATTCTAATTGATAATCTAGAAAAAGTCATATCTAAATATACGAATGTCACAAATATGTTGTATCAAGTACTTATGGTGTTTGAAGTTAAAATCTTTAGATAATGGGTATACTTTTAAGATTACCTTTCTTTGGTGATAATGGTAGTTCTCTTTGGCTATGAACTATCTATTAAGTTATTTGCTTGAATACTGACTCTCCAAAAACAAATCATTTTACCTGAATGAATAGTGGAGAGCCTAGCCAGATGAGAGAGTATTAAGAGTATGAAGAATAGGCAGTAGACATGAGGCCCATTACCTCTATCCCTAGACAGTAACCCAAATGAATTACTTGCTTTCTATTCAATGAGCGATGGCAAAGAATAAAATAAGTTTATGAAACATTTATTTTCTAAATAGATCTTTAGGAAAATCAGACTGGACATGGAACAACAGACTGGTTCCAAATAGGAAAAGGAGTACGTCAAAGGTGTATATTGTCACCCTGCTTATTTAACTTGTATGCAGAGTACATCATGAGAAATGCTGAGCTGGATGAAGCACAAGCTGGAATCAAGATTTCTGGGAGAAATATCAATAACCTCAGATATGCAGATGACACCACTCTTCTGGCCGAAAACAAAGAAGAACTAAAGAGCCTCTTGATGAAAGTGAAAGAAGAGATTGAAGAAGTTGGCTTAAAGCTCAACATTCAGAAAACTAAGATCATGGCATCTGGCCCCATCACTTCATGGGAAATAGATGGGGAAACAGTGGAAAGAGTGAGAGACTTTATTTTTTTGGCTCCAGAATCACTGCAGATGGTGACTGTGGCCATGAAATTAAAAGATGCTTACTCCTTGGAAGGAAAGTTATGACCAACCTAGACAGCATATTAAGAAGCAGAGACATTACTTTACCAACAAAGGTCCATCTAGTCAAGGCTATGGTTCTTCCAGTAGTCATATATGGATGTGAGAGTTGGAGTGTAAAGAAAGCTGAGTGCCAGAGAATTGATGCTTCTGAACTGTGGTGTTAGAGAAGACTCTTGAGAGTCCCTTGGACTGCAAGGAGATCCAACCTGTCCATCGTAAAGGAAACTAGTCCTGGGTGTTCATTGGAAGGATTGATGTTGAAGCTGAAACTCCAATACTTTGGTCACCTGATGTGAAGAACTGACTCATTGGAAAAGACCCTGATGCTGGGAAAGATTGAAGGCAGGAGGAGAAGGGGACAACAGAGGATGAGATGGCTGGATGGCATCACCGACTCAATGGACATGAGTTTGGGTAAACTCAGGGAACTGGTGATGGACAGGGAGGCCTGGTGTGCTGCAGTCCATGGGGTCACCAAAAGTTGGATACGACTGAGCTACTGAACTGAACTATCTATCTGGAGATCATTTAGGATTAGTCATTCTATGCATATCTCTTAACAAGGCAGATGAAAAAATATAATTCTGTACCAGGTATCAGATTATCTTTGAAATGATGTTTTACAGATATGGCTTGAATAAGGTGGCTATTGTTCATTTCCCTGAGAAGCCTTTCTTGTATAAGATTATCTTTTCTTGTGTCATGTTACACTTCCACAACAGAAGACTTGGATCATAAATAGTGTATCAATAGCACTTGCACAGCAACAATGTCAGAAGTTAATCTATGTTGCCAACAAGTCAATTTATGTTGCTAATCTATAAATGCCAAGAATTAACAAAAGATATGCCAGCCTCACATTTTTCTAAAATCAAAGGAAAACTATAAACAAGATGAAAAGACAACACTCAGAATGGGAGAAAATATTTGCAAATGAAGCAACTGACAAGGGATTAATCTGCACAATGTACAGACAGTTCATGTAGCTCAATATAAAAATAAAACAGCCTAATCAAAAAATGGGTGGAAGATTTAAATAGACATTTCTCCAAAGAAGATATACAGATGGCCAAGAGGCACATGAAAAGATGCTCAACATCACTAAGTATCAGAGAAATGCAAATCAAAACTACAATGGTGAAAAAAAAAAAAAAACTACAATGGTGTATCTATCACCTCACACCCGTCAGAATAGTCAACATCAAAAAAACTACAAACAATAAATGCTGGAGAGGGTGTGGAGAAAAGGGAACCCTCTTGCACTATTGGTGGGAATAAAAATTGATACAGCCACTATGGAGAATAGTATGGTGATTTCTTAAAAATACTAGGAAAAAAACTACTATATAACCCAGCAGTTCCATTCCTGGCATATACCTGGAGAAAACCATAATTTCAAAAGATACATGCATCCGAATGCTTATTGCAGCACTATTTACAACAGCCAGGACATGGAAGCAACCTTGATGTCCATCAACAGAGGAATGGATAAAGAAGATGTGTTACATACGTACTATGGAATATTTCTCAGCCATAGAAAGGAATGAAACTGTGCTATTTGCAGACACATGGATGGACCCAGAGACTGTCATTCAAGTCAAGTAAGTCAGAAAGAGAAAAACAAATATCATATATTAATGCATATATGTGGAATCTAGAAAAATGGTACATATGAATCTATTTGCAAAGCAGAAACAGAGACACAGACGTAGAGAACAAACGTATGGACACCAAGGGGGGAAGGGAGGGTGGGCTGAATTGGGAGAGTGGGATTGAAATATATACATTACTATGTATGAAATAGATAACTAATGAGAACCTACTGTATAGCACAGGGAACTCTACTCAGTGCTCTGTGGTGACCTAAATGGGAAGGAAATCCAGAAAAGAGGGGATATATGTATAGCTGATTCAAAGATGTACAACAGAAATTAACACAACATTGTAAAGCAACTATACTTCAATATAAATTAAAAACAAAAAACTCAAGCCTTAGCATCTTCAAAAGCAAGTACAGAAACCTGGACAGACTGTTAAGGTAATTCTTCTGTGTTGTAACAGCAGTTGGCCATCATTAGGTGTGAAGAAAGAACACTATTCATAACAAGTCAAGGTGAAGTGTCACTTTGCTAAACGGTCAACTGTCATATCAATCAACATTCCTTCCAGTTCTGTTCATCTGTTCAAAGGAAATGCCACTCTGCCCATTAAATTTCATCACTGTCCCCTTCTCCTGCTAGGTATATCAAGACCTGAGAAAACACAATGCAATCCATGGCTAGGTATGGGCAAACACATAAACGCTATCCACTATGTGAGTAACCAGTGAAATTCATGACACAGTGGATGATCATACGTGTCTATGATTTCAAGAAATGTAGCATGAATTTCACTTAATTGATTAATGGTAAAATATTAAACAGATAAGTTTACCTGAGAATGGAATTTATGCGCACAAGGCAAAACTGAGAGGTTATCTGGAGAGAGATTCTCATGACAGATCACACAAGGCTCTTCTTCCTCATTATCCTAGGGAAAACATACATATGGGTAAATTCAGCTCATTCTCTCTCCTAAATTTAAATGTATTTAGAATCAACAGTCTCAGTCTTACCAAATGATTGGCTCCTTCCTGTGTGACAGAGCCTTGTGAACCAAGGGGCCTCCGGGCTGGTTTTGAGGGCTGGGCAGCATTAGCCTGTGGTGGAGTATGGCTAGGTGAAACACGATTACCATTTGGCACTGATTTTCCTTGACTCTGAAAATAAGAATATCATACTTATTTTTTTAGAATTGCAAAAGACAGGAAGAACTGACAGACTACCATAGAATAGGCTACAGTGGAATTTAGCAAAAGGGGAAATCAACCCTGAATATTCATTGGAAAGACTGATGCTGAAGCCGAGGATCTAATACTTTGGCCGCCTGATGCAAAGAGCTGACTCACTAGAAAAAAACCTGATGCTGGGAAAGACTGAGGGCAGGAGAAGGGGGTACACAGAGGATGAGATGGTTGGATGGCATCACCGACTCAATGGACAAGAGTTTGAGCAAACTCTGGGAGATAGTGAAAGACAGGGAAGCCTGGTGTGCTGCAGTCCTTGGGGTCACAAAGAGTCGGACACAATTGAGCGACTGAACAACAACAGAAAGGTTAATAATCAGGTTCATGAGAAATCTTGAAGCAATTATGGCAATATAAGAACCAGGTAAAAACAAAAGTAACTCTAGGTGCTTTTGTAATTAAAATAAGTCTTTGCAGAAAATTAGGAAAAAAAAAAGTTTCCTTTATGAAATATCCAAAATAACCTAAATTTCAAAAGCCTCAGTTTTATTCTAGAATGATCAGGTGGTGTTTCCAACGCCATTGTCAAGTTTAATTGTTTAATGTTAATATATGATTTAATATGATTATAATTGATTTCCTGATCATGTTATGGAAATAGTTAGTATAGCTAACTAAAGATAAGGGTCAGGAGATAGTTTTAGTTTTCTGTTGTTTAGTTGCTTTTTTTTTTTTTTACCTGAGATCTCTTGGGGTCAATAAATTGGGAAATCTTGAGAACAATTTCATCAAATGTCAGTCCAGATAAGGACTTCCCATGAGTATCCTTCAATTTCCGTAAGAAATCTGTAAGCTCCTTTCTGGAAAAGATCAAGGAAAGAGTAGTGGTCATTCTCCTACTGCCCTGAAGATGTGCCCTCCAAAGGAGATATAAAATCCTATCATAGGATAATATCCACCGTACAGATGTGACCCTTTGGATCTCTGATCTAAAAACGTGATCATGGGTCCATCTGCACTTATCTTAAACCAGAATGAAAATTCCTGCTAATGTGCTCATTAAGGATACTTAATGTGTTCCTGATTGATAAACTTTAGTATTTATTTTCTTCCCCTAATGAGATTTTAACCATTTATAAAAGCTCACTTGTGAAAATGAAATTTGCTATCTAAATACTTATTTATGTACTGAGCCTCTTTATATTGTATTTCTCAATGTTCTCTTACTTGAGAGAGACTAAAATATTTCTTTTCAATTATGTTACTATCACTCTCTATCATTGTGCTATGAATTCTACTTTCATAAAATTTATAAACAGAAAATAAAGATTTAACAGAAAAGGAGAGCAAAGACTAAAAGACACATTATGTAATAAAGAAACCTAGGAGTATTTTAATCGACATGTTATTTTTCAGTTCCCATGGCCCACTGACCCAAAGTCTGCATACACATTTTGGTAGGACAGGGTAGGATAATAAAATATTTTTTCTCAAATGAAATGTCATGTCACCAGCCTTATAAAACTATCTTTGATTTACTATTTATTTTCCATAAGCATTTTTTACCAACTATATTTACCAACTATAGTTTTACCAACTATATTAAATTTCTATTTTCATTTTCTAATCATCATTATGTTTACAAAACCATAATATAACCACGAAACATAATAGTATATAGTGTTAAATAAAAGCATTGGCCTTCAAATGAAAATGCTGGTGAAAACTAGAATTATTTGATACAATCAGATCAGATCAGTCGCTCAGTCGTGTCCCACTCTTTGCGACCCCATGAATCACAGCACGCCAGGCCTCCCTGTCCA
>NW_011494670.1:5230078-5233347 GCF_000754665.1 Bison bison bison | reverse complement strand
AACCATAGCCTTGACTAGATGGACCTTTGTTGGCAAAGTAATGTCTCTGCTTTTGAACATGCTATCTAGGTTGGTCATAACTTTCCTTCCAAGGAGTAAGTGTCTTTTAATTTCATGGCCACAGTCACCATCTGCAGTGATTTTGGAGCCCAGAAAAATAAAGTCTGACACTTGTTTCCACTGTTTCCCCATCTATTTCCCATGAAGTGATGGGACCAGATGCCATGATCTTTGTTTTCTGAAAGTTGAGCTTTAAGCCAACTTTTTCACTCTCCTCTTTCACTTTCATCAAGAGGCTTTTGAGTTCCTCTTCACTTTCTGCCATAAGGGTGGTGTCATCTGAGTATCTGAGGTTATTGATATTTCTCCCGGCAATCTTGATTCCAGCTTGTATTTCTTCCAGTCCAGCGTTTCTCATAATGTACACTGCATATAAGTTAAATAAACAGGGTGACAATATACAGCCTTGACGTACTACTTTTCCTATTTGGAACCAGTTTGTTGTTCCATGTCCAGTTCTAACTGTTGCTTCCTGACCTGCATACAAATTTCTCAAGAGGCAGATCAGGTGGTCTGGTATTCCCATCTCTTGAAGAATTTGCCACTATTTATTGTGATCCACACAGTCAAAGGCTTTGGCATAATCAATAAAGCAGAAATAGATGTTTTTCTGGAACACTCTTGCTTTTTCGATGATCCAGCGGATGTTGGCAATTTGATCTCTGGTTCCTCTGACTTTTCTAAAACCAGCTTGAACATCAGGAAGTTCATGGTTCACATATTGCTGAAGCCTGGCTTGGAGAATTTTGAGCATTACTTTACTAGCGCTTGAGATGAGTGCAATTGTGCGGTAGTTTGAGCATTCTTTGGCATTGCCTTTCTTTGGGATTGGAATGAAAACTGACCTTTTCCAGTTCTGTGCCCACTGCTGAGTTTTCCAAATTTGCTGGCATATTGAGTGCTGCACTTTCACAGCATCATCTTTCAGGATTTGGAATAGCTCAACTGGAATTCCATCACCTCCACTAGCTTTGTTCGTAGTGATGCTTTCTAAGGCCCACTTGACTTCACATTCCAGGATGTCTGGCTCTAGGTCAGTGATCACACCATCGTGATTATATGGGTCATGAAGATCTTTTTTGTACAGTTCTTCTGTGTATTCTTGCCATCTCTTCTTAATACCTTCTGCTTCTGTTTGGTCCATACCATTTCTGTCCTTTATCGAGCCCATCTTTGCCTGAAATGTTCCTTTGGTATCTCTAATTTTCTTGAAGAGATCCCTAGTCTTTCCCACTCTGTTGTTTTCCTCTATTTCTTTGCATTGATCGCTGAAGAAGGCTTTCTTACCTCTTCTTGCTATTCTTTGGAACTCTGCATTCAGATGCTTGTATCTTTCCTTTTCTCCTTTGCTTTTTCACTTCTCTTCTTTTCACAGCTATTTGTAAGGCCTCCCCAGACAGCCATTTTGCTTTTTTGCATTTCTTTTCCATGGGGATGGTCTTGATCCCTCTCTCCTGTACAATGTCACGAACCTCATTCCATAGTTCATCAGGCAGTCTATCTATCAGATCTAGGCCCTTAAATCTATTTCTCACTTCCACTGTATAATCATAAGGGATTTGATTTAGGTCATACCTGAATGGTCTAGTGGTTTTCCCTACTTTCTTCAATTTAAGTCTGAATTTGGCAATAAGGAGTTCATGGTTTGAGCCACAGCCAGCTCCTGGTCTTGTTTTTGCTGACTGTATAGAGCTTCTCCATCTTTGGCTGCAAAGAATATAATCAATCTGATTTGGGTGTTGACCATCTGGTGATGTCCATATATAGAGTCTTCTCTTGTGTTGTTGGAAGAGGGTGTTTGTTATGACCAGTGCATTTTCTTGGCAAAACTCTATTAGTCTTTGCCCTGCTTCATTCCGTATTCCAAGGCCAAATTTGCCTGGTACTCCAGGTGTTTCTTGACTTCCTACTTTTGCATTCCAGTCCCCTATAATGAAAAGGACATCGTTTTTGGGTGTTAGTTCTAAAAGGTCTTGTAGGTCTTCATAGAACCGTTCAACTTCAGCTTCTTCAGCGTTACTGGTTGGGGCATAGACTTGGATTACTGTGATACTGAATGGTTTTTCTTGGAAATGATAAAAGACACTTCATTTCTGGAGGAGGAGAATTAAGTAGCTTTCTGCGAAAGTCAGAACTGTGAAAAGCACAGTAAAATAATGATTTCTTGCATTTAACTGTGTTCCTTAACAAAGAAATCATAAAAACCCTCAATAAATTAAGGAAATCTGATTATGTTTGCACTTATATAGCATACAATTCACTTAAAATTCACTTTGGAAATAGGTTATTAAGATAATTATTGTAGCTAGTGGCATTAAAACTGGATAGGTTTATAACTAGCCATACTTTCATTAAACAAGCAAACCTAAATTCAAAAGTTCATTCCCTTGTGACTTAAAACTAATAATTTTCGTGGAGAGGTTTAGCATTTATACTGAAAACTATCCCTTCTTAATGAATTTCATTTTCCTTACCAAGGTGATGGTTAGGAAATACCTGTACCTCTGTGTGTTGGGAGGAGGGAGGGTGAGTGTTGTTTCTCTGAAATGTTTCATTGGCATAATTATGGCTATGGAAACTGTAGTATGATCTGTTCACAACACTAAAAGAGACTAAGCTACCTGGTCTGCTGTGGAAAGGCAGTTTTCAGCCTCTCTGTAATCTTCTCCCAATTCATCATAAGGGGATCACTTCCTAGACTTGCACTGGGAGGCACAGCTTCTCCCACAGGAGCTGGCAGTGTCCAGGCTATGCTAGTCATCTGTAAGAAACACAGTTATGTCATCAGCTTCAATTATGGGGAAGCAAAGTTCCATGTCAACATGACATCTCCATACCTCAGAAAATGGGTATAATAAAGAGGAATATTGACATGCATGTTCCCTTTTTAGAAGTTTTTTTTTTTCCTTAACCAGCACAATATTTCTAATTATTTATATATGTTTACCTTTATTTTTAAAATGGCACATACTAGTCTCAGTAATTGCAAACATAAACAGAAATACAGAGTGTGCATTTCTGACAGCAACCTAGTTTGTTAATAGGGGAATAAGTAAATAAACTGTAGCATATCTAATCAAGTCCTTAAAAATAGATCTATATGTCTGAGCATAAGAGATATCCATAATATAAAAAAAGTCTATGGCACAGCATTTATGGTAGAACTCATGTTATATTAAAATATTTTTCAAATGTGTATGCATAGAAAA
>NW_011494670.1:5218006-5229978 GCF_000754665.1 Bison bison bison | reverse complement strand
AAGATATAAAATAACCCATAAACTGTGATTATTTCCTAGGATTCAACAGCAAGGTAGTTTTGCTTTCTACTGTATATAGTATATATTTTGTATATACTATGTGTATTGTATTTTTCTAATTATAAAAGTAATAAAATTACTAATTACTAATAATAAATATAAGATAAAATTATTCATCATAAAAAGCAAATAATAAAGTTTAATTTTCAAACAACTGAATAAGGATGAGAATACTATTAAAATATCTGCCCAATGTCTCAAAACGTCACATAGGTGGTATATGGAAGTTGTAGTGACAACTCAAGAGCCATGAAACCACCAAACAAAAATTGCCCCATATTTTATGATAGTTCTTTCTTAGAACCATTAAGTTTCTAATTAATTAATATCAATATGTGAATATTTTTAATTGCCTTATCTGATTATTAGGATAACTATAAACAAAGTATCTTCTATCTAAGATTACAGATTATTTTAAAATAGAAGGTTACTACTTATGAAAAACTAGCAACTACTAACAGCCACTGAAATTACTCATACAAAGCCTGGTAAGTCAGAGAAAGAGCAGAATATCCCCAGAAATCTGGGTTTGCCTCAGTGTCCAAGCTCTTTCAGAGGAATCAGAAAGTAATCCTATTAGAAGGCCGAGGTACTTTAAAATTTTATGGATCCTCATAGAATGTTGCAGGAGCAAAACACATCAGCAACACTGCAATATCAAGGTGATAAAAAAAATGTGGTGCTTAATAAACATGTTAAAGCTTAGATACATATTTGCTTGTAGAGAGGCCTCTATACAAGTAAGTAAATCTATTTGACTATACATTTCAAAGGGAGTCTGTCAGCAATATACAGGTATAGAATAAACCTCAATTCATTAGAATGCAGTTATGACAAACTCAAGATTAGAGACTTTTTCATTAATTATATTAAACATCAATCTTCTGTGAGGTTTTTTAATAAAAAGTATACCTTGACCAAGATTACAACTAATAATCCTAATCATTTTAAACTTCTCTACTTCTTCTCTAGGTTCTGATAAAGCTTATCTGGCTCTTTGTAACTAAGAAAATTTGTAACTTTGCAGTATAACATGTTTCAGGGTGATACTATTTATATTACCTGTTTATAGATAAACAATGTCCTACAATATACACATATGTATCTATGTATAAAAATTTTTTCTTTTGCTTTGTGGCATAATGTGACTTGGCTTCTTTGCTTTTCAACCTACCCAACCACCATGCTAAATATAAACTATCTCTTAAAAATATCAATCTCACTCTGTTTCAGAAGCAAAACTAAGAATTCTCTACTATAACATCAGATTTATCTTTGTATCTAAAAACTAAACTATTATCACTTAATGAAATAGTTAATATATGTAATGCACTTAACACAGTACCTCATGGACATAGTCATTCAATTATCATAATTATTTACTTTATTAAATAAATGAACAAAGAGAACACATTCATTCTGAGAGTCTACTGTGACAATGGACTAGTTAATGTCTATTCTACCAAGAGGGTTTTTTTACCAAGGGAGATCTAGATTGACCAGTTGTAGAGACGATTCCAGAACAAACGGCAGGCATTTGAGGAACAGTGAGTATGGGTCTAAAGAAAGATTCTTTCACAATGGGTCTTCCCAAGAATTGCTGCATCTAAAATGGAAAAGATAGAAAATAAAAACAAACCCCCCACATGATTATGTAGTCAATAATATAAACTCATAGAGCAATGAATTTTTTTTGGGGGGGGGGAATTGATTTGAAATCTAGATACAAAGCATATTAGAAACAGTGCTGTTATAACACTAGTTAAATATATGAATATTTGAAAAAGGCAGGGAGCAGTAAAATACACTAAAGAGCACAGAGAGAGAAAAGAACTTGATTCTAGTCCTGCTTTCTTTCCATCTTGCTGGGAAGCCTTGATACCAAGTTATTAATCTATAAATTAAGAATTGAGATTAGATGATCTGTAAAGTTCCTGCCAAATGGAATAATGCAAAGGACTGTACAAAGGAGTTCCTCAGTGAGTACTCGCCATACTGATAAACAATATTGACACTCAGAAATTCACTAAAGAATCAAAGTTGTCTATAGAAAATACTACTTTTGCTATTATGTATTGAAAGGACCTTTTACCACCTGGTGGAGTTCTGAACTTATGTTTAGTTTCAAGGATAGTAGAAAGCTAAAATGGGGTGGGCCAGGGGGATAAACCCTCCTACAGTGACTTTTAGACATGCCTGTGGATATTACTGAACTTCCCAGGGATTCATAGAAAGCTAGCCTTTCTTAGCACCTACCAATGGGATGGATACCTTATTGGCTTGACTACAAAAGAAGACAAGTTTATGGGACATCTACTATGTGCCAGGTCTAGCACTGGCATAAAGTAGAAGTTCACCTATTTTTGAATTTAAAAAATGAACATCAGTATAGCTCTTAAGTAATGATACCGAAACCAGAAAGGTGACAATTACTGGGGAATTTTATAATGGAGACAAGAATGACATTTGACTCCTAACATCAATAAATGAGAGACACTGTGCCTTCTAATATGCATATACTTCACCACCTATAAGGTACTCTTGCTAAAAATACTGACCCTGATTCTAATTTAACCCTCTAGACCAATGAGCAGTTTATAGGAAATAACAGAACACGTATAATGACATTATAAGGATGTTATCAGTTACATCAATAATACAGGAAATTAGTTTTTCAACGAATAAATGATGTGAATAAGAGAGAGGGTGTTGGGTAGCTGTTACAACTTTAAGGAAAAATAATCAGCCAAATGAAATTATAAACCTTGTTTGGATTGCTTTTTTAAAAATAAGGGTTTTTAAAGTAATGGTAATTATACCCAAATTAGAAATATTGTTAATCTAGTTAAGAAAAAGATATTTTTGAAACAATTTGGGAAATATGAATTTTAATATCAGATATAAAAATTATAATTTTCTTAGGAGAATAGTGGTGTGATTATAGCCAATAAGAGTAAGAATCTTCATCTTTTAGGAATGCGTACTAAACTATAAATGGATGAGATTATACGATATATAGGGTTTACTTTAAAATGTCCCAGTGGGGAAGAAGGAAGGAATAACATGAAACAAGATTGATAAAACTTGATTATGATGTTGAAGATGGCTCTTGGGTTCACAGAGGTTCATCATTCTATTTTTATGTATGTTTCAATATATTCATAATATAAAGTTCTTAAATAACAAATGGTGATTCTGAATCAGTGGTCCTGTTCTTTTTGAGGACAACAATTACCTAATATTACTTTGAGAATTAGACAGCCAGGGTATAAAAATCAAAATATAATGAAACACATAAAAATACTGGGTTAAACTGGGAAGAGTACCCATTATTCCAGACTTCCCAGGTTAGACCACTATATTTATTTGAAAAGCCTGGTGACCATTCTTTACAATATTAGAATTTCAGAGAGACAGATGTTAGTGATCAGATCATCCAGGGCAATTTCTTGATTTGTCAATAGGAAAACCAAAGTCTGAGACAGCTGAGTTTCCCCAAACCAACACAGTTCTTCACAGTTAGGACCTGAACCCAGACCTCTAGTGTATTCCCATTGTACAATACCGCCTCAATTTATACTGAAAGAATGGTCACATTTCTAGCATCTGTGCTTTCAAACTGTTCCATAATGCTGTGGTCACTAATGCCTATACTTTAACACAATAGTCTTAAAGTGACTCTGATCAAGCACAGCAGTGACTCTCGTTAGGAAGCACAAAAGATACACGTGCACCTCTTAAATGTTTGCAAAGGATGCTTATGAATTTTACTGAGCCTAAATGCCAGTGGGTTTTTGCCCAACGAAGATCATGGCATCTGGTCCCATCACTTCATGGGAAATAGATGGGGAAACAGTGGAAACAGTGGCAGACTTTATTTTTGGGGGCTCCAAAATCACTGCAGATGGTGACTGCAGCCATGAAATTAAAAGACGCTTACTCCTTGGAAGGAAAGTTATGACCAACCTAGATAGCATATTCAAAAGCAGAGACATTACTTTGCCAACAAAGGTCCGTCTAGTCAAGGCTATGGTTTTTCCTGTGGTCATGTATGGATGTGAGAGTTGGACTGTGAAGAAGGCTGAGTGCCAAAGAATTGATGCTCTTGAAGTGTGTTGTTGGAGAAGACTCTTGAGAGTCCCTTGGACTGCAAGGAGATCCAACCAGTCCATTCTGAAGGAGATCAGCCCTGGGATTTCTTTGGAAGGAATGATGCTAAAGCTGAAACTCCAGTACTTTGGCCACCTCATGCGAAGAGTTGACTCATTGGAAAAGACTCTGATGCTGGGAGAGATTGGAGACAGGAAGAGAAGGGGACGACAGAGGATGAGATGGCTGAATGGCATCACTGACTCGATGGACACGAGTCTGAGTGAACTTCGGGAGTTGGTGATGGACAGGGAAGCCTGGCGTGCGGCGACTCACAGGGTTACAAAGAGTCGGACATGACTGAGCGACTGAACTGAACTGAACTGAAACCTGGAAAGCCACATCAGACATAAGCAAGTCTCTGAAAAGGATGAGGATGTAGAGGTCAAGGTTAGATAATGTTTGTCAGTTTCAGTGTCACATGTAGCTTTCACAGACAGCTGATGCCAGTCTGATTCCAGAAAACTCCAAAGAACAACTCTGTATCTAGCTTCCAAGTCTCTGGAGCCATTTTATGTTTAGAGTCATGGGAGAGTTTACAACCTACAGCAAAAGGCAACAGGGTTTCTAGAAATCCTACTATGTTACTTCCCATAGAACTAAAGGGAATCTGGGATTTGTCATCTATGCAACACATTCCTTATCAGAATTGGCAAAGATGTTGTTCAAAGCCTAGAATAAAAATATCCATAATACAAAGCTCCTATAAAACTTGAACTAATCAAAAACATAAAGGGCAATCCTCTCATTCTAAACTAAAGCCCAAGCATATCATAGAATACTTTCTCAGCTCTAAATTCTGCTTTTGAAACACAGTGTTGCTGCTAAGTCGCTTCAGTCGTGTCCGACTCTGTGCGACTACACAGACTGCAGCCCACCAGGCTCTGCCGTCCATGGGATTCTCCAGGCAAGAACACTGGAGTGGGTTGCCATTTCCCTCTCCAGTGCATGAAAGTGAAAAGTAAAAGTGAAGTCACTCAGTCGTGTCCGACTCTTAGTGACCCCATGGACTGCAGCCTACCAGGCTCCTCTGTCCATGGGATTTTCCAGGTAAGAGTACTGAAGTGGGGTGCCATTGCCTTCTTCAAAATTCTGCTTTTGAAACACAGTGTAACTCCACACAATTCACATATTAATAATTTTTAAGTTCTTTGATATACTGAACTAGTATTTGTAGAGATAATATTTTCAAAGTTCTATTACAAGCAGAAATGCTAATGTCAAAAGTGATCTACCCCTAAATATATCACAGCTTTTTTTTTCTTATCCTCAGATCTGTTATCATAATAAAAGCTATCATCTAGTGGTTCTGTTCCAAAAGGTCTTTTGGAAAGCTGTATGAGTTTATTGGGCTAAGGTACTATGTTTCACTTTTTTCACTTTTTACCCCACTATGTTTCCCAGAAGGCTAACAGAAATAGTATGGCATAGAGATTAGTTTGTCTGATGAAGACCCATTTATCCCTAGCCACAATCAGGGAAGGGACCTAAATGAAAGCTGTCTTTGATGTTTAAAGGTAAGAATAGAAGATAAAAGTTAAGGAAACAAGGTCTGAAGTAGAAGTGGACGAGTGAAGTCCAGCCTGATAGGGTATTATGCTGAGAGGTTTCAGTAGTCTAGTGGTAATTTGAGAGCATTTGGGAATTCTGAGCATTCATCAGTTTTCTCCCACCATGTAAATGTGATTGACAAGATGAATGAGCATACATTACCTCTTTAGATATCAAACGCATTACTAAAATCCAGTGATACAACCTATCTCTTGGCCTCAGCTGAGCCAACAAACTAGTCATGCCATCTGTAGATGATACAACAGGAATGGACGTAATTACAAATGATACGCACATGTGCCCTATCCACTTTGAAGACACATGAATGTACTGCTCATTAAGTGTTTTACAGTTCTCACCATTTTATCAAGATGAGGATGGTGATTGTTCAAAATCATATGCAACTGATTCTTGAACAACACAGGTCTGAGTTGTGTGGGTCCACTTATATGCCTATTTTTTTCAACAAATATAGTCCCTGTATTTTCATTTTATAGATCTTTAAATGCAGAGAGAGTTTGCATTTGATACATGGAATAAAAAAACTAGAGTTTGAGTCTTGATTCTATCCAAACTGTTTCAGCTTTCTACTCTTGGGTAGTCATTTATCAAATCATTGTTTTCGAGTAGAGCAGTACTCAGATTCCTGACTGCATGGGGGGTTGGCACCTCCCAACCCTTGTGTTGTTCAAGAGTCAACTGTATTTCTTACCAGTATCTCAGGACTGGGAGGTGGTGGAGGAAGCTGGATTGGAGGCAATGTACTCAAGGCAAACCCTTGCTTCACCTTGCTAATTTGTTCATTGTATTGTGTCTAATATAAGAAAAGAAACAATATTTTACAGAAAAATCAACTTCAAAGGAAAAGCATATGGAAATACTTGATGTAGTTTTGAATAGTACAACACAGGTTAGTGATTCTCAATCTAGTATGCCAAAAATAATATAAAAATAATTTTTGATATAAAACAACTCTATACATCACTCTCCATAAATGTAAATATTAATAGTTGTGTCTTTAATAGTGTCTATTGAGTGACAAGGTATGACACATAATTCACAGATCTCTGTGATAATTCCACAGTGTTTCCATAATTTTTAGCCCCCAAATGGTAACCACTGATTAAAGTAAACAATGTCTAAAGATCAAGAAGATGTAAATAATATACTAGCTGATCAATATGGGAAAAACGTATTTGTAACAGCTTGCTGCTGCTACTGCTGCTAAGGCGCTTCAGTTGTGTCCAACTCTGTGCGACCCCACAGACGGCAGCCCACCAGGAGCTTCACTACTTGTAAATGTTCATTTTGGAAATGGAGGGAAAGGTTTAGAAAAAACTGATTAAATGTCCACATTTTTTTTATCTTAAAAGTTATACCTTTAGCTTTCTCCAGTTCCCCATATAGCTTTGTTTTTTTCCTCTTGGATTCTGCCAAAAGTAAGACTCCCAACCTTGAAGTTTAAAAACATACTTTCTAGATTATTGGCATTTTGGTCCCCATTTTGCTTTCCATATTACTTTGTAAACAACCCACAAGAGTGGAAATAAAAAATTTTAAAACATTTAGAAACTTTCATATACAGGACATGTTCTTAGAAGAAAACAATGATAGAGAACAAAGGGCAGATCTTTTGAGGCCAGAACTTTTAATAAACCCAATTAAAATGCTAGGCATCACTAAAAGCTGAGGATGAAAGAAACAGGGAAGACCAACAAGGACAAAGCTAGACAAGTAGATAGTGCTTTGAAGCAGCTCTTTATAACTGAATGTCATTGTTTTCTTGGCAGTATTATGGAATCACAAAACATTCAACATTATATATCAACTGTAATATATAAATATTAAATTATTCTAAAAACAAATGAATAAACTAATAAATATTCAGTGGTTTACCTCTTCACAGATTACCTTTAGCACAGTCCTAATTCTATTACCTGAATAATTAAGAATTTATTACTTTGCATTAGGGAGTAATTATTTATACATAAGAAGTTTAACATTGAAAACTAATATAGGTATTCTTGACCTTCCTTTTAATTCTATAAACATATAATTACTCAGACAAAGTTAAAACATTCAGTTATGACTGGAGCACAGTTAGCTTTGGAATTCTATGAAAATTAAGTGTGAGGCACAATTTTTGAATGTACCATTTACTAAACCAAGAACCTGAAAGAAGACGCGTGAGAGTTAGGATGCTATCTACAATCAACTACATGGAAGTAATCAAATTTCAAAAAGGCATACTTTAATAATTGCAATGAAAAACATGTTTTCCTTAAATTTCTGTTGTCGTTCAGTCATGTCCAACTCTTTGTGAACCCATGGTCTGCAGCATGCCAGGCTCCACTGTCCTTCATTATCTCCCAGAGTTTGCTGAAGCTCATGTCCATTGAGTCAATGATGACATCCAACTATCTTCTCCTCTGTTGCCCCCTTCACTTCCTGCCCTCAGTCTTTCCCAGCATCAGGTCTTTTCCAATGAGTTGGCTCTTTGAAACAGGTGGCCAAAATATTGGAGCTTCAGCTTTGGCATGAGTCCTTCCAATAAACATTCAGGGCTGATTTCCTTTAGAATTGACTGATTTGCTCTCCTTGCTGTCCAAGTGACTCTCAAGAGTCTTCTCCAGCACCACAGTTCAAAAGTATCAATTCTTCAGTGCCTGGCTTTCTTTACAGCCCAGCTCTCACATCTGTACAAGGCTACTGGAAAAATCTACTTTGACTATATGGACCTTTGTTGGCAAAGTGATATCTCTGTTTTTTAATACACTGTCTAGGGCTTCCCTCATAGCTCAGTCAGTAAAGAATCTGCCTGCAATGCAGGAGACCCAGGTTCGATTCCTGGGTCTGTAAGATCCCCTGGAAAAGGAAATGGCAATCCACTTCAGTATTCTTGCCTGGAGAATCCCATGGATAGAGGAGCTTGGCAAGCTACTGTCCATGAGGTCACAAGAGTCAGTCATGACTTACTGACTAAACCACCACCAGGTTTGTCATAGCTTTTCTTCCATTTGTTTTTAATATTAGATTTTTTTTTAAGTGTATACCATCTACACCGTTGAGTCAATTTACTCTAAATACTTCATGACTTACCCTGAGGAATGCAATCTTGTTTCTAACATCTGTCACAATGGCATTCCAACTGTCTACTGCAGCCTTTAATTGAAGTGATTTTAGGTTGCTGGTACAAAAATGGAAACACAAAAAAAAGTTCTTTGTATATGCCACTTAGATTTCCAAAAGTTTATATTATGTTCCCTAGTATATATGTAAATAAAACAACAAAATTACCTCTATCACCAGTTGCCTCAAATGGGAAGAAAGTTGTATGGAAGGACTTGTTATTAAAAGTTTTAAAAAAGACTAGGAAACAAAGACAAGATGTCTTTTTTGAACAGTGGATATAACCTCTGCTTCCAGAACACTAAGTTTTTTCTATCTTGGCAATATTTTTTAGGATATACTATAAAACCTTTGTACATGAATCCCTCCACTGAAGAAGGCAGGCAAAGAAGACCAAGTAGGGAAATTGCCCTAGCCATCTAGTTTGGTTTCCCAGGTGGGTAAAGAACCCACCTGCCAATGCAGAAGATATAAGAGATGCAGGTTCAACCCCTGGGTCAGAAGATCCCCTGGAGGAGGGGATGGCAACCCACACCAGCATTTTTGCCTGGAGAATCCCATGGACAGAGGAGCCTGGCGGGCTACAGGGCAGAGTCATGGGACATGACTGAAGTGACTTGGCACTCACACGTGCATCAGTGCACGAGCAATCTCAAAGATGTTGACTCATCTTGGAAGCAGGTTTTGGACCATTTTCACATTAACCTTGACATCACAGGGCCATGGTTGGCCTATAAGGCTCTTTTGTAAATTAGAAAAAGATATTTCCTACAAAAAGGCAAATCACAAAGAAGTACCTCTTTTGCAAGGATGAATTATAGATTTCTGTCTCTATAAAATGTATAAATTGCACAGACACAGCAGCTCTGCCAAGGAGCCCACCAAATGATTTAAGTAAAACAGTTTTAAGGTGTTTAGGGTCTGGTATCTCTAGAAGAGAGATTTCATGTGGCCTTTCAGAAGGTTCTATCTGTTGTAACATCCCCACCCCAAAATCACCCAGCACAATAACTTTAAAAGAGCCTAACAAGTTATCACTGAGATCATCTCATACAAAGAAGCTTGCTGCTAAGCTGCTAAGTCACTTCAGTCATGTCCGACTCTGTGCTACCCCAGAGGTGGCAGCCCACCAGGCTCCCCCGTCCCTGGGATTCTCCAGGCAAGAACATTGGAGTGGGTTGCCATTTCCTTCTCCAATGCATGAAAATGAAAACTGAAAGTGAAGACAGTGAAGTCGCTCAGTCCTGTCTGACTCCTAGTGATCCCATGGACTGGAGCCCACCAGGCTCCTCCTCCCATGGGATTTTCCATGCAAGAGTACTGGAGTGGGTTCCCATTACCTTCTCCACAGTATATCCTAGGAATCTTGTTAAACATCAGAGATTCTGATTCTTCAGAACTGAAGAATGATGATTATATTGAAATAATAATCGTTAAAAATAGTGATGCATTGGTCCCAGAGATGTTTAACTCAATTAATTCCTTAAGTTTAAAGGTGTACCTGGTAAAATTACAAATTAAAGAAGAATCCTATGCAACCTGCCCAAAATTTGAAAACCATTCATTTGTAGCACAGTAGCAAACTGCCTTTAACACAGTTTTAGGTATTAATGATGATTTTCCCTCAGTGCATTTTTCCAAAGGCATTTCAAATCAAGCATTAAGAGAAAAGAATTAGAAAAACTTTTCCAGTTGGAATCCACCTTGTTTTGTAAATATCTGGTCTTTATGCATGTCTCTGACTGAGACTTTCTATCTGCTTCATTGCTAGAGGATGGGAAAAATCTGCTAGCAGCTATTACTGCACTTAATAGACTTCTCCGTGCTACAGCAGGATCAACAAAGTAAAAGCTCAAAGTGATTAAATGACATCTGAGGGTTTAAAAAAAAAAAAAGGCTTCTTCATTCCAAAGATTCTGATGTCATATATGTAAAACACAACACAGATTATGTTCAACCTTGGAGCCACCTGTGAGATCTCAGAGCTCAAGACACATTAAGGAAGAGGGAGAGGTTACCTTGCTGCCATATGAGTCGCCCTGGCAAGCTGACTGAGGCATTCCTTTTCAGTCTGCTCTAGATGAAGCAAACCAAAATCTCTACGACACTGTAAGAAATATACCTACAGATTTTTGAGAGAAAGAGAAAGAAGTGAAAGGTGTCCTTATAGAAGAACACATTTTTCTTCAAACATTTCAAGTAAATTTAAAGCTATTTTAAAAGATCTCTTCTAATAGTACCTGAGCTTCTTTCCTGACCATAACACATTAAAGCTCTTTGATCAATCCTGAAGTTCTACTATTTTTATTCAAAAGTTACTTGGTTGGTAAACATTTCAGAACATTAGTTTTCAAACTTGCATATGCAATGGAATCATCTCAGAAACTTTAAACAATGGTGCTTTGGTTCCAGAGATTCTAATGTAATTGATTCTAGGTGCAGTCTGGTAAATGGGGTTTTTAAAAGCTCTCATATTATGCAGCAAAGTTTCAGTTCAGTTCAGTTCAGTCACTCAGTCGTGTCTGACTCTTTGCGACCCCATGAACCACAGCACGCCAGGCCTTCCTGTCCATCACCAACTCCCAGAGTTCACTCAAACTCATGTCCATCGTGTCGGTGATGCCATCCAGCCATCTCATCCTCTGTCGTCCCCTTCTCCTCTTGCCCCAATCCCTCCCAACATTAGGGTCTTTTCCAATGAGTCAACTCTTCGCATGAGGGGGAGAAGTATAGGAGTTTCAGCTTTACCATCAGTCCTTCCAAAGAAGACCCAGGACTGATCTCCTTTAGGATGGACTGGTTGGATCTCCTTGCAGTCCAAGGGACTCTCAAGAGTCTTCTCCAACACCACACTTCAAAAGCATCAATTCTTCGGCACTCAGCTTTCTTCACAGTCCAACTCTCACATCCATACATGACCACTGGAAAAACCATAGCCTTGACCAGACAGACCTTGTTGGCAAAGTAAAGTCTCTGCTTTTGAATATGCTATCTAGGTTGGTCATAACTTTCCTTCCAAGGAGTAAGCATCTTTTAATTTCATGGCTGCAATCACCATCTGCAGTGATTTTGGAGCCCAAAAA
>NW_011494670.1:5196797-5217906 GCF_000754665.1 Bison bison bison | reverse complement strand
ATAAAGTCTGACACTGTTTCCACTGTTTCCCCATCTATTTGCCATGAAGTGATGGGACCAGATGCCATGATCTTAGTTTTCTGAATGTTGAGCTTTAAGCCAACATTTTCACTTTCCTCTTTCACTTTCATCAAGAGGCTTTTTAGTTCCTCTTCACTTTCTGCCATAAGGGTGGTGTCATCCGCAAAGTTTAAGCACACTCAAAAGAAGTCCTGCTGTTTGACTTTTGTTTTAATTGATGAAGGAGTAAGAAAACAATGAGATCATATAGGACTATGCCATCCAAATGTGGCTTGGAGATCATCTAGTCTGATGTCTCTCCATGTATTATTGATGCATGGTCATTTGGCCTTTGTTTTTTTCTATGGATCACTCAATATTCACTGAAGGTAGCTTACTATACTCTTGGACAGCATTAAGTGTTTCTAAAATTAATAACTGAAGTAGAAACTTTCCAATTAAAAGCAGTGAAAAAGTCTATAAACTTGAGTTCTTAAGGTAATCTGAAGTCATTTTCTTTTCCCAGTTAAATTTAGTACTCCAATACATCACTCTCCAGGGATTTTTGGTGCAGATATCAACCTTTGATTGTTGAGCTCTGGATTTCAGAGTACTCTGTTAAAAATAGACCTTACCCATGACAAAGGTGAGAAGGTTTGTGATGATTTTAATGTCAACAAGCTCTCCAAAAATTTGAATTTTATTTTACATCGTTTGGTTATCTACAAATAAAAATTATACACATACATAAAATCATATTTCTTTTGAGAAATCCTAGCTGTGGTGTTCAAAAATAACTTAGGAGAGACTGGATGACTTTCTAGGGGAAGAGGTAAGTTAGTTTTTGACTGGAATGTATGGTGTGTGTGTGGTTTTGAAATATCTATACAGTTAAACAGAAAAGAAAGGATTTATATAGCAGCAGTGAAATATTATTCTTAGACATTTGGCTTAGTCACCTGGTTTAATAAGAATTTTCCAAAATCAGTACGATATATATACTGAAGCAAACCAATTTCTTGGAGTCATTTGGGGGAAAACAACATAAGATCATCAACCTTCAAGTAAACATACAAAACGCCAATGAGTCAAAAGAAAAGCACAAGAGTTTGAACTGGGTTTTTCTGGCTGGTCCTATGATGTTTTAATTCTGTTTATTCAAAAAACAATCTTTTCAAAATTATTTAGTATTTTAGTATTTACTAGTACACAAGTAAAACTTCCCTCCCCAACTCCATCTCTCTCTCTCTCTTTTTTTTTTACCTCAGCTGTTAAAGCCCTGCTAGTTTCTGCATTCAGTTTGTTTAAGTATGTTTTAATCGTGCTTTCCAGATTATGCTTCTCCATTTCCCACTGAGATCTGAAATATATGATAATTAAAGAGTCAGTAACATTGCAGCAAGGTCAGACTCTTCCACTTTATTCAGGAGGCACACAGATACAAGCTATTCAATGAATAGGAAATGATTTCCTGAAAACTATACGGCACATAGAAGCAAGAAGAGACACTGCTTAACCCTTAGTGTTATCCTTTACTATCATGAGTGTGGAAGGTTTAAAGTTGTCAGTACAGAGGTTATGATTTAAAACTTGGCTCTGAAATCAAGCTGTCTGAAGATGAATCTGACCTTCATAACTTATTAAATGTGAAATCATGGCGGATTCATTTTGATATTTGGCAAAACCAATACAATATTGTAAAGTTTAAAAATAAAATAAAATTTAAAAAAAAATGTAAAATTAAAAAAAAAATAAGATCATTAAACTTTCAATTGCATCTAAAAAAAAAAGAAATCATGAACAAGTTACTTCTCTATACCTCAGTTTCCTTACATAGAAAAATGGAGAAAACTATATTACTTACCTCAAAGAGTTGTTGTGAAACATTCATTCAGATAATATATTTCAAGTACTTGCATCTGGCATATATTTAGTACTAAGTAATAAGCTATTATTATTAACAAATTTTACATCAAATAAAGTTTCTACAAGCCTTTTTATGTTACAACAATAGCAACCACCCCTGTAATAAAGCTACATTACTGTATTAAAATATTTTATTGGTTATCTCAGTGCTCATATTCAGTACCTCAGAATGAAAACAACTCCTGTAGGTTGAGAAAGAGAGGAGATGCTGATAAGGATATTATTTATGAAGGACATTATGGAAAATGGCTACCTATGAGGTTTCTCTTTTTCCTAACCCATTTCAACTTCCTACACTTCAGCCCCAGAACACTAGACCATACATACCAAATTATATTCCCAATGAAAGTATTTAATTGGACATATAGCATTGTAATAGGAACTTTTTCACAAGGCTTTCCTCATTGCTTTATTATTAGAAACATCTGGATGCTTTGTCAATACCTGACAAACATTTATGAGAAGCTTGATAAAACAATATGTTGTTAATATCCATTAAGGCCAGAGTATTTTGAGGGGAAAAATCATAAAATATGGAAGAGTCAACAAAAAGGAATTATAATGCCATCGAATGTTGTGAAAATTTTGCCTATGAGAGAAAAAAATTAATTGGATTTCATCAACGAAGTAAAAACACAATCCACAGAATGGAAGAAAATATTTATAAATCATGTATCTGACAAGAAACTTGTGTCCAGAATATACAAAGAACTCTTAATAGTTATAAGAGAAAAAAGTGAAAGTGAAAGTCAATCACACAGTCAAGCCCGACTGCGATCCCATGGACTGTAGCCTGCCTGGCTCCTCTGTCCACGGAATTCTCCAGGAAAGAGTACTAGAGTGGGTTGCCAGTTTCTTCTCCAGGGGATCTTCCTGACTCAGGGATCGAACCCAGGTCTCCTGCGTTGCGGACAGATTCTTTACCAACTTAGCCACTAGGGAAGCCCAGTGAAAGAGAAACAATCTAATATTACAAATATTCAAAGGAAGTAAGTGGACATTTCTCCAAGTAGATACACAGACAGACAGTAAGCACATGAAAAGATAATTATTAGGAAAATGCAAATAAAAACCACAAAGATACATACCGCTTCACAAATACTATGATGGGTGAAACAAAAACAGGTAACATAAGTATTGGTGAGAATGTAGAGAATCAAAATACTCATACATTGCTGGTGGGATTGTAAAATGGTACAGTCACTTAGAAGACAGTCTGGCAGTTCCTCCAAAAGTTAAACACAGAGCTTGCTGCATGTCTTACCAAGTCTACTCTTAGGTATATACCCAAGAGAACTAAAAGCATATGTCCACACAAAAAATTTGTACACAAATATTCATAAGAGCATTACTGATAATAGTCAAAAACTGGAAACAAATGAAATGTCCATATAATGGAATATTATTTGTCCATAAAAAAGAAATGAGTATTGATACCTGCTGCAATATGGATGAACCTTGAAAACATCATGGTAAGTGAAAGAAGTTAATCAGAAGAGGCATGTATTATATGACTCCATTTATATGAAATGTCCAGACCAAAAAAAAAAAAAAGAGTAGTGGTTTCCAGAAGTTGGGGGAAAAGAGAATCAGTGATTTCTAATGGATCCAGGGTTTCTTTTTAGGGTGATAAAAATGTCCTGGAATTGGATAGTGGTGACAGTTGTAATCCTCTGTGAATATACTAAAAACCAAGTAATTGTATACTTTAACAGGGTGAATCTTATTCTATATGAATTAGATCTCAAAACAATTATAAAAAAAACGTATGAATCAGAACAAAACTTAGCCAGTTTCATAAAGCAGTCACAGATAGCAGTAATGATTGCAATAAAGGGAAAAGAACTCATAAGCCCTAGTCTCTGACAGTAGTCTATTGTAGGACCAGCTGTTTGTTACCTTTTCATAGAAAGTTGCTCTTTAAGGTTCTTGATTTCATTATCTTTAGCATGGCTCTGACGCTGTAATCTAAGAAGAAAGAATGCCATAAAATGTTAGAAATCATTTGTTATTAATAGTCAGAACAATTCTATTTGTGGCTGAGGAGGAACCAAGTATGTCCATCTTTTGTCAAAGTGCAGCACCTGTGTCCGGGGGGAGTGGTGTGGAGCTACTGGTGTTTGGCTGGAGTAAATGTGTAGTGCCAAAAAGGTTTCATGTTATTCTATCTTCCTTTCCCTCATCATTTGGTTAAAGGGAACAGACTTTTCTTGGTGCTTTAGTGCTCCCCTCCCCCCCTCCCCTGTGCTTACTAGCAATTCTACGTTGGAGGTTTCTGCAGTGCCCTGTCTAGTATACATGGAAGGCAATAAGAAAAATCACTGTCACATCATTCTTCAAGTTCCAAGGTTTCTAGACAGTCACCTTTCTTCTTCTACCTTTCAGAGTCTTCCTATGTTTGCTGTGTTCTATCCAGGGTGTTTTAATTTTAAGGAGGACTTGCAACTCAAGAAGCTACTACCTGTTGGTGAAGTGGTGGTCCCTCTATTGTATGTAATTTTAATCCTCTCATATTAATCTATATTTTCCACAAGCTCACAGTTAATATCTGATACATCTTGGCATCTTTTACATGTCCTTGCATAATTGTTTGCACACCGTGGGAACCTGATAAATGTTTGATGTCCTCACACAATGAACACACAAGCTAGAATCTTTCATGAGAACACTTGATTAGAGAATTTGATGGACTCAGCTTTTTATAACTGGTTGCTTACACTGGGTAAGGTATCAGAATTGAAGAGGAACATCTTAGATAGTGAAGGAGAAAGGCAGCTGCATGGGTGGCATTGCTTTTCTGATCTCTGATGCTATGTAACATACTCGTGGATTGGTCATTATCTTCCAGGCTAAAAGACAAAGTTTTGAATCCTGAAGTGTGGTTTCTTAAGTGATGTCAGCCAGTTTAGTTTGCCCCACCTATTTTAGGTCCACAAACCTGAAAGTGTTTGCAAGTGATATCATGTTGCCAGAGGTATGGCATCCTGTTCTTCCTTAAAACCCCTTCAGGTTGAATGATATGTTATGTGGGAGAAAATTTAAGACCAAAATCTCTGTCAAGCATTTTTCCAATTTTCCAATTGGCATCATGGGTTCCTTACATTGAGGTACTCCCTAGAACCTATTTTCATTATTAGCAGTCTAGGAACTGCTGCTGCTGCTGCTAAGTCACTTCAGTCGTGTCCAACTCTGTGCGACCACAGAGACAGCAGCCCACCAGGCTCCCCCGTCCCTGGGATTCTCCAGGCAAGAACACTGGAGTGGGTTACCATTTCCTTCTCCAAAGCATGAAAGTGAAAAGTGAAAGTGAAAGGTCGCTCAGTCATGTCCGACTCTTCGCAAGCCCGTGGACTGCAGCCTTCCAGGCTCCTCCGCCCATGGGATTTTCCAGGCAGGAGTACTGGAGTGGGTTGCCACTGCCTTTTCTGCTGGGAACTGCAGTGACTGGTATTTTGTGGTATCACTGTTTATCAAAATAATATGTTACAAATTATACTACTATTTCACTCAATAGTGGTTTGAGCCAGTGGCTAGATTAAAAAGAATGGAGCAGGATACTAATTTTCCATATTAAATCAGAATTTTTAGTCTTAGGCATTTAATACTTAAGGTTGTAAGAGATATGAGATTGATAGGGGAGAAAAGATTCTCCAGGAATTTGATTTGTTTTCAATATCTTGTGCTTAAAACACACTCTCAGAAACCAACATTAAAAAGTATAAAAGTGAGTCAGTGATGTCTTTGAGAAATGTAATTCTCATATGCTATAAACCAGCCAATCATTAGTCACATTTTTACAAATTAGAGCCATGACCTGAAAGTTAATTATCATTCTCATGTAATTCTATTATCTTCACACTTATTCAGCCAATATATGAAAAGCTGATATACAGAGTGAGCAATTGCTTATTTCTCAATCCAGCTGGCAAGGCAAAAATACAGTGGGTTTTTTAGCAAGTGCAGTCCTTGTGGTTGGCAGTTCCTAATGTGCAGTCACAATGCCACCTAGTGGCTACATAGGGATTACCTTTTAACACAGGATTTTCTTCTATCAACAGATTTGCACTTACTTGGACATCTTACTGATTCCAAAAGCCACTTGTTGGTTAAGAGATGCGATGATTTTATCTTTCTTTTTAATCTGCATTTGGTTTTCTTGCCACCACAAAGTCACTGTTTTCAACTGTCTTTTGAAATCCTGATTAATGAAAAATATTATTTCAACTAATTTTGTTCAAGTCTTCAGAAATTTAAAGAAAAAAATTGGACTCTTCAAAAACTATCTCTAACTTGCCTCAGATCTAAGGGCAAAAGTACTTACTTCACACTGATAGTGCAATTTACAAAGCTGCCGTTGTCGAGCGAGCTTTTCCTTCTCAGTTTCTCCATATTCTGTAGTTATCTTGGTTGAGCCCTATTGAGCAAATGGAATATGAATGCTTTATTTTTCTCTTTAAAAAAGCACTTAGGGGACTTCCCTCGTGGCTCAGTGGTAAAGAATCCACCTACCAATGTATGTGTCATGGGTTCAATCCCTCTCCTGGAAGATCCTATATTCTGTGGAGCAACTAAGCCTGTGCTCCACAACCAGAGAAGCCACCGCAATGAAATGCATGCATACCGCAATGAGAGAGCAGCCCCCACTTGCCACAGCTACAGAAAAACCCACACAGCAACAAAGACCCAGCACAGACAGAAATACATAAGTAACTTTAAAAAAAAGCACTTAATATGACAGTTATTTAAAGGAAAAGCACTACTATTTTAGTTATTTGGTGGGTATTTAAGTTGCTAACTCACACATTATAGCTTTCAATGCAAACATCATTCTCTGATTAGTTTAAATAAATCTACCTCTCTCCAATCACAGCATTCACTGAACAGTACCAGAGTTATTTGTCTGCTGCTGCTACTACTGGATAATGTTAACTGCAAGCTCACCATTTTTAAAGTTTTTTTCATAATGCTTTTGTTGTCACAAGATCATATGAAGAAGGTACTTGATATTCCTGTTTTAGAGATGATAAAACTAGGTAGCTTGCCCAAGGTCACACAGTAAGTGAAGAGCCAGAATTCTAACTCAGGCAATCGTGATTGCTCAAGTCCCTAATTATTACCTTAGGAATTATCACCTTAGGTTAATGTTCAATTTCTCCACTGGATTATAAACACTATCATCACAGGGACCATATCTTGGCATACCTCTTGACACAAAGTAGGTGCTAAGTGATTTTTGAAAAAATGAATGAATAAACATTTTTCAAAATGTGTGTGACATTTTGATTCTGAGTTCTCATAGCTGTTGAATGAAAACTAAAGACCCCATATTTAAACCTTAGTGTGACATCCAAAGCCTAGAAAATGTCATTTCAGTTAAACTTTATGTATTTTAATTGGAAAGGAGACAGAAAGATATGACAATCATACTAATGTACTATCAGTCAGAGAATCATTTGCACTAACTGTTGCCTTAGACAATCAATATTATCGATACTATATACTATATATTATTATACTTAAACCCTGGAACAGGTTATCATAAAATTATCTCAGTATAAAATTCTCATGGGTAAGTAAATCCTGTGGTTTTTCACACACACACAAAAAAGCTTTCATAGTTTTGTCTCATTAAGTGCTCTGTTAAGCACATAGATCATGCTCACGTGCACCTTCATATATGTATGTCATCACCAGCACTGACTACTAACAGGAAAGGAATCCAAAAAAGTGTTGTTATTAATATTTTTGTAGATATTTCTTTGTAACAGCCAAGTTTAATTATCTAACAAGTGAAAGTAGCTTTGTTTTATAAAGCTATTTTCCTAATGAAATTTAATCCAATGGGATTATGCTAGGGTATTTTTTCTTCCTTGTGTTATTTGAAAACTCTTTATAAAGTATGCATCTGTAATCAACTCTGCCCAATACTTAAAACCAGGAAATGGTTTGAGGACTGAAGTGAAGAGTTTCTAGTTCCTAGAGTTCTTTTTTATGTCAGCCATCCCTCTGTCCATCCTTTCCTACTTTTTCTTTTTCCTCACAAACACAACGTAAATCACTAGGTTAATGTGATGTTCCAAGAGTCGTGGGGAGAAAATGGTTAACAATTATTCTGGAAGAAGGAAGGCAGGACTGTACCCTCTCCAATCAGGCTTACCTGCTGTATCATGTCCAGAATATGCAATTCATCCAGACTACAGAACTTGTCTTCAGTCGTAGAATCTTCTTGAATATTGCTTGCATCATCTTTCATAAATCTACTGACTGCATACAGATTGGCTTGTTCTTTCTTCAACTGCTCTTCCTTTCCTATCATATTTGGGCTATAGTGGTGACATAACCAATGTGACCTTTTATAACTGTATAGTGTTTTTCATCTAAGCCATTATTTCCCAAATTAATATTGTACTGGTCTTATGAGATGCTTAGATCAGAAAGGTTCAAAGTTTGGACAGTGCCGATACCATGTATTTCTTTTGGAGACTCACAATCAATTTTAGCGTATTTGAGATAGCACTCAATTGAGGTACCTATTCTGTTCATAGTAGTGCTTCTAAGAATTATGAGACCATGGAGTTCATTTTTCAAGTTATAATTATGTTAATTATATATCAGTTACTTTGAGAAACAATACTTTGGGAAATATTGACAAGCATTTCCACATCTGCCCTATTATTTAATCATTACAGTATTCCTGACAGGCAGGTTGGTTTGATCAACTTCAGTGCTTAGGTCTCATGTATATTTAAATAGAGGGCTCCGAATAGTAACATACATAAAGCAGATTTAAGATGGAGGTTTGTTTTGTAACAGGGTTTTTTTTTTGTAACAAGATTTTATTCAAAAAAAAAAAAAACAAGCCGTAGTAATAATGAATTTCAGTAACTAGAAACCACTGAGAAAAGAAAGGAAATACTATAAGTACAATGGCAATTAACTCATTTTTATGCGTATGTCTAAAATTTAAATGCATGCTAGTATCATTTCAGTTGGCCTACTATTTAGTAGCTATGAATTTCCTTCCTAATCTCACTGAATAATAACAAGAAATAGTACTTTTACATATAGCATGATATAAATTACTCGACTTTATTAGCAAATAGAAAGAAAATAGATGCATTAGTACTTATTTTAGGTCAATGAGATCTAGAAAAAAGGACATATTATGCTTGTAGAATAACTTGTAAAACACTATAGAACAGTCATTACATATCACTGAAGTATTCTAGACTAACTCAAACATTTTGGAAAGTTCAATGAAATAAATTACTTTAGACCACAGTTTCAAAACTCAGTTTTCCATATTACTTCAACAGTTTTTTAAAATTTATATTCTTCCTGAAACCACAACAGATGCAAAAATATGAATTTATACTTTTGAAAAGCTAGAAAAGGTTACTTCTAAATTTTTAAAGTATGATAATAGCATTGTGATAATATAGGAAAATATTCTTCTATTAAAGAGATGCAAACTGAAGCATGTATAGATAAAATTATACAGTTTTGAGACTGAAAGCACTCAAAAAATAAATATGAAGGGAAGAATGAAGCAAATGTGGGAAAACAATGAAAACTGTAAAATCAGGATGACAGGTATACCTACAAACATAGATATACTGTTATTATTCTCTTTACTTTTGTGTGTTTTGAAATTTTTCATTTAAAACAAAGTTCCCTGGGTGATTTGATGATCATCCAGGTTTGGGTCTATGGTGTAAGTGAAAAGAAGCAAAATGACTGATTATACTGTTTCATCCTTTAATAATTTACATTTATGGTATCTAGACATAAACTTACTTTTTCACTAGTCATAGCAAACACTCTTTTCCAACAACCCAAGAGACAACTCCACACGTGGACATCACCAGATGGTCAATAATGAAATCAAACTAATTGTGTTTTTTGCAGCAAAGATGAAGAAGCTCTATACAGTCGGTAAAAACAAGACCTGGAGCTGGCTGTGGCTCAGATCATGAGCTCCTTATTGCCAAATTCAGTCTTAAATTGAAGAAAGTAGGGAAAACCATGAGGCCATTCAGGTATGACCTAAATCATCCTTTATGATTATACAGTGGAGGTGAAGGAAAGATTCAAGGGGTTAGATCTGGTAGACATGAGTGCCTAAGGAACTATGAACAGAGGTTTGTAACACTGTACAGGAGGCCTTGATCAAACCACCCCAAAGAAAAAGATGTGCAAGAAGACCAAGTGTTGTCTGAGGAAGCTTTCCAAACAGCTGAGGAAGTAAAAGGCAAGGGAGAAAGGGAAAGATAGACTCAACGGAATGCAGAGTTCCAGAGAATAGCAAAGAGAGGTAAGAAAGCCTTCTTAAATGAACAATGCAAAGAAATGGAGGAAAACAATATAATGGGAAAGCCTAGATATATCTTCAAGAAAATTGGAGATATTAAGGGAACACTTCACGTAAGGATGGGCATGATAAAGGATAGAAATGATAAAGATTTAACAGAAGCAGAAGAAATTAAGAGATGGTGGCAAGAATACAAAGAAAAACTACACAAAAAAGGTCTTAATGACCCAGATAACCATGATGGTATGATCACTCACCTAGAGCCAGACATCTAGGAGTGTGAAATCAAGTGGGCTTTAGGAAGCATTACTAGGAACAAAGCTAGTGGAGGTGACATAATTTCAGCTGAGCTATTTAAAATCCTAAAAGATGATGCTGTTAAAATGCTACACTCGATATGTTAACAAATTTGGAAGACTTAGTAGCCAGAGAACTAGAAAACGTTAAGTCTTCATTCCAATCCCAAAGAAAGGTAATGCCAAAGAATGTTCAAACTACTGTACAATTGTGCTCATTTCACATACTAGCAAGATTATGCTCAAAATCCTTCAAGCTAGGCTTCAGCAGTATGTGAACCGGGAACTCCCAGATGCACAAGCTGGATTTCAAAGAGGCAGAGGGACCAGATTATTGGATCATGGAGAAAGCAAGGGAGTTGAAGAAAAACATTTACTTCTGCTTCATTACCTACGCTAATGTCTTTGACTGTATGGATCACAACAACTATGGAAAATTCTTAAAGAGATGGGAATATCAGACCACCTTTCCTGTCTCCTGAGAAACCTGTATGCCAAGAATTAACAGTTAGAACTGGACATGGAACAACTGACTGATTCAAAATTGGGAAAGGAGTACATCAAGGCTGTATATTGTCACCCTGCTTATTTATCTTATGTGCAGAGTATATTATGTGAAATGCCAGGCTAGATGAATGAATCAAGATTCATTCATTCATTCATTCATACCTGGAATCAAGATTGCCAGGAGAAATACCAACGACCTCAGATATGCAGATGATACCACTCTAATGGCAAAAAGTGAGAGGAACTAAAGAGCCTCTTGATGAGGGTGAAAGAAGAGTGAAAAAGTTGGCTTAAAACTCAACATTCAAAAAACTAAGATCATTGCATCCGGTTACATCATTTCATGGCAAATAGAAGGGGGGAAAGTGAAAGCAGTGACAGACTTTATTTTCTTGGGCTCCAAAATCACTGCAGATGGTCCAGTGACTGCAGGCATTAAATTAAAAGATGTTCACTCCTTGGAAGGAAAGCTATGACAAACCTAGACAACATATTAGGAAGCAGAGACATGAATTTGCCAACAAAGGTCTGTATAGTTAAAGCTGTGGTTTTTCCAGTAGTCATATAAGGATGTGAGACTTGGACCATAAAGAAGGCTGAGTGCTGAGAATTGATGTTTTCAAACTGCAGTCCTGGGGAAGATTCTTGATGGTCCCTTGGACTTCAAGAACATCAAATCAGTCAATCCTAAAGAAAATCAACCCAGAATGTTCTTTGGAAGGACTGATGCTGAAGTGGAAGCTCCGATACTTCGGCCACCTGATGTGAAAAGCCAACTCACTGGCAAAGGCCCAGAAGCTGGGAAAGATTAAAGGCAAAAGGAGAAAAGAGCAGCAGAGGATGAGATGGTTAGATACCCTCATCGACTCAATGGACGTGAATTTGAGCAAACTCTGGGAGATAGTGAAGGACAGGGAAGCCTGGTGTGCTGCAGTCCACGGGGTCACAAAGAGTCAGACAAGACTTAATGATTGAACAACAACAACAGACATAACCTTGAAAAGACACAGACATACACTATCAGTTTAGTGGCTCAACTTGTTGACAGAGAAAGTGAAAACCCACCTTGGATGATGAACTACTAATGTACCAAGTGGATCATGTCCATTATCAATGAGAAAATATCAACTACAAGATGCTTTAAAGCTAACAAAGTATGTTCTTGTTACCATTTTAAAGATAAGTATGTCCTTATAGAGAGTTCTCTATAACTACTTAACAAAACTTTTAACTGATCTCTTCATAGGATGTCTCCCCTACTTCCTTCCTCTACTACACTGTCATTAATCATGTTGCTGGAGAATATAGCTCACAATTATCTTCAGACATTAAAAGGTGTTCAGTAAAGGTTCAAAATTCACTGTTAACAACTGGGATTATAAAAAAAATAAGACAGATTAATTAAACAAACCAAACCACATGAAACTCTTTTTGTAAAAGGGGTTACTGGGACAAAAGATAATCTGTCTTTAAGGTTAAATTTTATTTCATCTACATTGGCTAACTGTAATCTAGACTGTATTTCAAAAGATTTTATGCTGGAAACAAATTTAGTCCTTGAATAAAGCAGTAGGCATTGGATGACTCTTGAGTAGCCACACAGAAAAATGTAAGAGATTATATTCTCCCAAAACAAGTGATAATTTAACTTTGTCACTTTCAATAAAAAACAAGTGATAATTTAACTTTCTGTCACTTTCAATAAAAAACCCGACAACTTATTAAGATAAAAAAACTGTCTTTTCTTCTCTTAAGAATATTACCATATTCTGAGAATATGTACCAAAGCAAGGTTGTGTCATACTGGTAAAGCACACTTGAAAGTACTAAGAAAAATTTTAAAATGAAATAAATACTTACACTTGCTCTTCTTTTGATTCCTTATTCTGAAAAACAACATCAAGAATTAGTATTATATATTAACTATGTTGGTACAGTACCTAATCTAACTGAATTTAGACATTTCTCAAGTTTTGGGGGGATTTTTGGTGGCTCAAAGGTCTAAAGAATATGCCTGTAATGCAAGAGGGTTTGATTCTTGGGTTGGGAAGATCCCCTGAAGAAGGGCATGGCAATCCCACTCTAGTATTCTTGCCTGGGAAATCTCATGGATAGAGGAGCCCAGCAGGCTACAGTCCATGGGGTCACAAGGGCTGGACACAACTCAGTGACTACACCACAACCACCACCACCAGCAAGCTTTCTGACCACAACCAAAATAAATATATTTTACATTATGACTTAAATGCACTTACATAGCTATTTTTATACACAAGCATGAAACTGAAACATAAGTTCCATGAAACAAATCTTACTCATATTATGTGTGCTACGGACTACATGCTTGCATGTCTCCAAAATTCTTACATTGAAACCCTGACCCTCAATGTGATGGTAATTGGAGGTATGGCCATTGGGAGGTAATTAGGTTTACATGATGTGGAGCCTTGATGACAGGATCAGTGCCATTATAAGAAGAGATCAGAGAGCTAGCTTGCTTGCTTGTGCATGCTCACTCACTCTCTTTCTTCAACATGTAATAAGATAGCAAAAAGGTAGCTATAAGAAGAGGGCCTTCTTCTGCATATTAAGAAGAGGGCCTTCACCAGACACTGAATTGGCTAGTACCTTGATCTTGAATTTCTCAGCCTCCAGAACTGTGAAAAACAAAAATCTTGTTTAAGCCATCCAATCTATGGTAGTTTGCTATAGTAGCCTAAACTAAGATAATGCGTGAGGAACTCTAGGATTTTTTTATTCATACTAATTCTTTTCCTTTTCTAAAATTATAGCCGTGGCCTACCAAATCGATTTTGTTATCTAACCACTGAGTCGTGAAACACACACACACAAATTCAGATAATGGAAATGAGTGTTGAGGTTGAGTTTGTACCTATTGCTATATCTTAGGACAGGGTATATGTAATTCTCATTTATGAAATCTGACACTAATTACAAGCATTCTTGAAAAATCTACATGTAAAGAGAAAGCAGACTGATATACTAAGAATCTTACAGGGAAAAAAATGCTAGGGAGATCACAATTGGGAGGAAAAGTTAAATAGCCCTAAATTTTATTTTCATTAAAACAAAACTATAAAGGCAACCTATTAAATAAAGGTAAAATCAATGACACAACATATTAATTACTCATATATCACCCTTCTACTACTACTGTAAATTACAGTATTAATTTCTACTATCATCTCTTGTTTACAAAAAAATTCTGGTCTCTTTCCCCACAGATTCTATGATAAACTTACTAATTTGTTTTGCTTTGCTGTCTGCATACTAAGAGGATTTTTGCATTTCATTGTCTGATCAATGTCCAGTGCCAATTTGATTCTACAATTTAGAATTATCAACTCCTGCCTTGAGTGTACCTGAATAACTAAATTGAAAACAGCTTTGGTTGTTCATAATGAATACATCTTGGAAGGAAAGTTATGATCAACCTAGATATCATATTGAAAAGCAAAGATATTACTTTGCCAACAAAGGTCCATCTAGTCAAGGCTATGGTTTTTCCAGTGGTCATGTATGGATGTGAGAGTTGGACTGTGAAGAAAGCTGAGTGCCAAAGAATTGATGCTTTTGAACTGTGGTGTTGGAGAAGACTCTTGAGAGTCCCTTGGACTGCAAGGAGATCCAACCTAAAGGAGATCAGTCCTGGGTGTTCTTTGGAAGGACTGATGCTAAAGCTGAAACTCCAATACTATGGCCACCTGATGCGAAGAGTTGACTCATTAGAAAAGACTGATGCTGGGAGAGATTGAGGGCAGGAGGAGAAGGGGACGACAGAGGATGAGATGGCTGGATGGCATCACTGACTCGATGGACATGAGTTTGAGTGAACTCCAGGAGTTGGTGATGGACAGGGAGGCCTGGTGTGCTGTGATTCATGGGGTCACAAAGAGTCGGACACGACTGAGTGATGGAACTGAACTGAACTGAACTGAATGAATACATCTAGTAATAATCAGTTCCCCAGCTGCCCAAAAGTACATCATTTTTATGACACCTTTCCAAAGCTGAAATGGCATGTGTTAGTTACTTAGTCGTGTCCAACTCTTTGCAACCCCATAGACCACAGCCCACCAGGCCCCTCTGTCCATAGGATTCTCCAGGCAAGAACACTGGAGTGGGTTGCCATTTCCTTCTCCAAAAGGAACTACACAAACTGAAGAAATAGTTACAGGCACACCTTAGATGTAATGAAGGTTTGGTTCCAGACAACCTCAATAAGGTGAATATTGCAATAAAGCAAGTCACATAAATTTTTGGATTTCCTGGTACATATAAAAATTATGTTTATACTATATTGCATGCAAGTAAGTGTGTGATAATAACATTATGTCTTAAAAAAAGAATGTGTATAATTTAATTGTAAAAACTTTATTGTTAAAAATACTAACCATCATCTAAATTTTCAGCAAACTGCAATCTTTTCTTTGGTATATGGTCTTGTCTTGGTGTTGACGGCTGCCGACTAATCAGGGTGACGGTTGCTAAAAGTGGCAATGGCTGTGCTAATTTCTTAAAATAAGACAACAACAAAGTTTATCACGTTGATCAACTCTTTCTTTCACAAATGATTTCTCTGTAGCATGCAATGCTGTTTTGATAGCATTTCACCCACAGTAGATCTTCTTTCAAAATTGGAATCAGTCCTCTCAAACCCTGCAGTTAAGTTTATGTCATCTTCTAATCCTTTGTTGTCATTTCAACAGTATTTATGGAACTATCACCAGGAGTAGATTTCATCTCAGGAAACTACTTTCTTTGCTCAACTGAAAGAAGCAACTCTTCACCCATTAAAGTTTTATCATGAGATTGTAGCAATTCAGTCACATCTTCAAGCTCCACTTCTATTTCTAGTTCTCTTGCTATTTTCACATCTGCAATTACTTTCTCTACTGAAGTCTTAAATCCATCAGTGTCATATGAGGGCTGGAATCAGCTTCTTCCAAACTCCTGTTAATGTTGATATTTTTACCTCTTTCCATTAATTATTAATATTTTTAATGGCATCTAGAAAGGTGAATCCTTCCAGAGGTTTTCAATTGACTTTTCCCAAATTCATCAAAGGAATCACTATTTATGGCAACTGAAGCCTCTCAAAATGTATTTCTTAAATAATAAGACTTGAAAGTTGAAATGACTCCTTCATCCACAGGCTGCAGAATGGATGTTGTGTTAGCAGGCATGAAAACAATATTAATATCATTGTAGATTTCCATCAGAGCTCCTGGGTGACCAGATATACTGTCAATGAGCAGTAATATTTTGAAAGAAATCTTTCCTTCTAAGCAGTAAGTCTCTAGAGTAGGCTTAAAATATTTAGTAAACCATGTTGTAAAGAGATGTGTTGTCATCCAGATATGTTGTTCCATTTCTAGAGGGCAGAGTTGATTTAGCACAATTCTTTTTGCTAGGATTTTCAGAATGGTAAATAAGCACTGGCTTCTACTTAAAATTACTAGCTACATCAGCCCCCAACAAGAGAGTCAGCCTGTGTCTTGGAGTTTTGAAGACAGGCATTACTTTTCTTCTCTAGCTAGATGAAAGCCCTAGATGGCATCTTCTTCCAATAGAAGGCTGTATTGACTACACTGAAAATCTGTTGTTTGGTATAATCACCTACATTAGTTATATTCGCGAGGTCTTCTGGATAACCTTCTGCAGCTTCCACATTAGCACTTGCTGCTTCACCTTATAATCTGAAATGATAGAGATGGCTTCTTTCCTTGAACCAACCTCTGCTGGCTCCAAACTTTTCTTCTGCAGTTTCCTCACCTCTCTCAGCTTTTACAGAACTGAAGTGCCTTCCTCTAGATTAAGCTTCAGTTTAAGGGACTGTTGTGGCTGATTTAATATTCTATCCAGAACACTAAAGTTTTCTCTATATCAACAATAAGGCTGTTTCACTTTCTTATCACTCCTGTGTTCACTGGAGTAGCACTTCTAATTTCTTTCAAGTATTTTTCCTTTGCATTCACAACTTGGCTAAGTGTTTGGCATAAGAGGCCTAGCTTTAGGCCTATTACAGTTTTCAATATAACTTCCTCACTAAGCTTAATAATTTCTAGCTTTTGATTTGCAACGAGAGACCTGCAACTCTTCCTTTCATTAGAACACTTAGCGGCTATTGCAAGGTTATTAATTGCTCTATTTCAACAACTGTTGCATCTCAGGGAACAGGAAAACCCAAGGAGAGGGACAGAGATGAGGGAATAGCTGGTTGGTGAGTGAAAGTCGCTCAGTGATGTCTCACTCTTTGTGACCCCATGGACTGTGCAGTCCATGCAATTCTCCTGGCCAGAATACTGAAGTGGGTAGCTCTTCGCTTCTCCAGGGGATCTTCCCAACCCAGGGAATGATCCCAGGTTTCCCACACTGCAGGTGGATTCTTTACCAACTGAGCCACCAGGGGAGCCCTGGTTGGTAGAGAAGTCAGAATACACATTTATCTTTTAAGGTCACCATCTAATATGGGCATGATTTGTACCAGCCCAAAACAACTGCAATATTAACATCAAAGCTCACTGATCGCCTCAAGTGGGATTTAACCCAGGGATGCAAAGATGGTTCAATATTTACAAATTACTCAATGTAATATACCACAATGACTGAAGAACAGAAATCATATGGTCATCTCAATAGATGCAGAGAAAGCTTTTGACAAAATTCAATATCTGTTTATGATAAAATTTCTCCACAAAGTGGGTACCATTTCTGTCCTTCATTGAGCCCATCTTTGCATGAAATGTTCCCTTGGTATCACTAATTTTCTTGAAGAGATCTCTAGTCTTTCCCATTCTTTGGCCACCTGATGTGAAGAGGTAACTCATTTGAAAAGACCCTGATGCTAGGAAAGATTGAGGGCAGGAGGAGAAGGGGACGACAGAGGATGAGATGACTGGATGCCATCACCGACTCTATGGACATGGGTTTGGGTAGATTCCAGGAGTTGGTGATGGACAGGGAGGCCTGGCGTGCTGTGGTTCATGGGGTCGCAAAGAGTCGGACACGACTGACCAACTGAACTAAAGCACAGGAAAGAAAAGCAAAAGTAAACAAATGGGACCTAATTAAAAACTTTCACAGAGCAAAGGAAACCACTGACCAAAATGAGAAGACAACTTACTGAATGGGAGAAAATATTTGCAAACAATATGACTAAAAAGGGGCTAATCTCCAAAACAAACAGTTCATACAATTCAGTATATAAAAAAAAAGAAAACCCAAATAACCTGACTAAATAATGGGCAGAAGACCTGAATAGACATTTTTTCAAAGAAGATATACAGGTGGCCAAAAGGCACATGAAAAGACGCTCAACACTGCTAATCATCAAAGAAATGCAAATCAAAACCATAATGAGATCACCCCACATGTAGCAGAATGGCCATGATCAAGAAGACCACAAATATATGTCAGCAAGGATGTGGAGAAAAAGAACACTGTACACCATTGGTGGGGATGGAAGCTGGTGTAGCCACTATGGAGAACAGTACAGAGGTTCCTCAGGAAACCAACAGTACAATGACCACATGATACAGCAACTCCACTCCTGAGCATACAGGAAAAGAAAATGAAAATGCTAATTTGAAACTATACATGCACCCCAATGTTCACAGAAGCATTATTTATGATAGCCAAGATATGGAAGCAACCTAAATGTCCATCAAGAGATGAATGGATAAAGAAACTATGGTTTATATACACAATGGAATACTACTCAGCCAGAAAAAAGAATGAAATTCTACATTTGCGACAACATGGATGTATCTAGAGAGCATTAGGATTAGTGAAAAAAGTCAGAGAAAGACAAATACTATATGTTATCACTTACATATGGAATCTAAAAAGTAAAACAAATGAATAAATATAACAAAATAGAAACAGATGCAAATATATAGTGGACAAACTAGTTGTTACCAATAGGGATAGGGAAGTGGGGAGGGACACCACAGGAAGAGAGGGTTAAGATATACAAACTACTGTGTATAAAATAAAGTACAAGGATATATTATATAGCACAGGGAATATAGCCAATATTTTATAATAACTTCGAATGGAGTATAACCAATAAAAATTTTGAATCACTATGTTGTGTACCCCAAAATAATATAATACTGTAAATCAACTATACCTAAAAAAAGATAACTGATCACAGATCACAATGACAAAATGATAATAATTTAGAAGTTTGAAATATTGTGAGAATTACCAAAATGCAACACAGAAACAAAGTGAGTAAATGCCATTGGGAAAATGGTGCCACTAGATTTGTTTGATGCAGAGCTGCCACAAACCTTCTATTTGTGAAAAATTCAGTATCTGCAAAGTACAGTAAAGCAAAGTGCAATAAAACGAAGTAAGCCTGTAACTTTTTTTGTATAAGCAAAAATCCTCTTCAGATTTCTTTTGGTTAGCATAAACAGATATTAATGCAGGTCTTTCATAAAGACAAAGTGGTATAAAGTGAACTTCAGAAAGCAGGAGATACCTGTCTTTCTAAAATTCCTTTTAAGCTCTTTCCAGGATAACTTTATGCCAACTTTATGTATCAGCCTGTCTTACATGCATCTCAGCAACTTCCCTTTAGAGAGGACATCCACTTTGAAGAGCTTATTTCCTGCCATATTTTTTTCCCTCAATGCTTCTATTCTTTTGCCATCTGCTTTACCTTCCTTTTCTACTTCTAACGTCAGTTCCTCTGAGTCGGGAATAAAATTGGGATGAAAGAAAGAAATAACTAACTCTCAAGAGTTATTTACAATTTACTACTATACATACTAGTTAGAAGTTATTTTATTATCCCCTCTATTTGCTACATAAATTATTCTTTTTGTCATCTTTATCCAGAGAATCCCTCATAGGTGTTTTTAGTACCTCAAATATTGTTAGGTAGACATGCTGAAAATCAAATAATTAACAGAGGATATAATTTCATGCATAAGGATTCTGTAGTCACTCTGTATCATACAAATTTCTACATACTAGAATTTTTCATGTGGAGAACACGTGATTAGATAATTTGATGGACTCAGCTTTTTATAACTGGTTGCTTTCATTACACTAGACAATTCTTTCCTACTATAACAGCAATTGAGTATAACAGGACTACTGTATATGAAATAGTCATATGAAAAATTTTCAGCATTTTTTAGGTTTATACTTCAAAATTTAGATAAAGGATATGATTTCTCTTCTAGTGTCCAAATTTTTTCTCGATAAACTTATTATTTTATTTTCAAGGTATCTCAATTTTTTAATAAAATAAATTGGAAATAAACTAAGAATGTTTTATAAAAATCCATAAATAGGGGAGGAGCCAAGATGGCGGAGGAGTAGGATGGGGAGAACACTTTCTCCCCCACAAATTCATCAAAAGAGCATTTAAACGTCGAGTAAATTCCACAAAACAACTTCTGAATGCCGGCAGAGGACATCAGGCACCCAGAAAAGCAACCCAACTCTTCGAAAGGAGGTAGGAAAAAATATAAAAGACCAAAAAAAGAGACAAAAGAGGGAGGGACGGAGTTCCGTCCCGGGAAGGGAGTCTTAAAAAGAGAGAAGTTTCCAAACACCAGGAAACCTTATCACTGCTGAATCTGTGCCAAGCTTTGGAAGCACAGAGGGCAACATAACAGGGAGAAAAAATAAACAATTAAAACTCGCAGATTGCAAGCCCTACGGTAACTCCCCCAGCGGAGAAGCAGCGCAGACGCCTGCACACGCCATTAGCAAGCGGGGGCTGGGCAGGGAGGCGCGGCGCAGGCTGCATCGCTCAGAGTAAGAATCTGGCCTGAATACCCTGAGCGCTATCTGAGCGAAATAATTTGGGCTAGCAAACCGAGACTCGTGGGATATCTACCACGCAAAAAGCCAGCCCCAACCTAAGACACCACCAGGCCCGCGCACGGAACAAAGGACTGAACAGAGATAGTCGGCTGCAGACCTTCCCCCTCCGGTAACAGGCAGCCAGAGCCGGAAGGGGACAATCGCAGCCCCAGAGAGACATTACTATAAAACTGTAAGCAGGCTTCTTTGCTAGCTAAAA
>NW_011494670.1:5195687-5196137 GCF_000754665.1 Bison bison bison | reverse complement strand
TCCCTCCCTCCCCACAGCGCGACTGAACAAGTGAGCCTAAAAAAAAAAAAAAAGTTTCCCCCACCGTCCCCTTTGTGTCAGGGCGGAAGCCAGACACTGAAGAGACCCGCAAACAGAAGAAGTTATAACAGAGGGAAACGCCTTGGAAGCTACAGGCAATAGATTAAAACCCCGTGGTTACTACGGACTACATAGGAAGGGGCCTATAGATATTGAGAAATATAAGTTGGACCAAGGAACTAGCCAAAAATGAACTGAACCCACCATACAACAAAACCAGAGAAAGTCCTAGATATATTTTTACTATTTTTACGATCATTCTTTCTTTCTTTTTTAATTAAAAAAATTTTTTAAGTCCTCTATTGTTCCTTTAATTTTCACTTTTATAACCTATTACTTTGCAAAAAAAAAAAAAGACCCTATTTTTTTCTTCTTCAGCAAACTTCATAT
>NW_011494670.1:5194953-5195337 GCF_000754665.1 Bison bison bison | reverse complement strand
CTTTGTTTTGTTTGTTTCTCTTTGTTCGTTTTTTTCTCTCTTTCTTTTCCTTCTTTTCTTTAACATCGTATTTTTGAAATTCCAAACTCTACTCTAGATTTTTAATTTTTGCTTTTATGTATTTGTTACCAATTTTGTACCTTTAAGAACCCAATGTTCAGGACCCATTTTTCACTATGGAGCGAGATTACTGGCTTGACTACTCTCTCTCCCTTTGGACTCTCCTTTTTCTCCACCAGGTCGCCTGTGTCTCCTCCCTAACCCCTCTCTACTCTACCCAACTCTGTGAGTTTATGTGTGTTCCAGATGGTGGAGAACACTTAGGGAACTGATTACTGGCTGGATCTGTCTCCCTCCTTTTCATTCCCCCCTTTTATCCCTCAG
>NW_011494670.1:5192943-5194324 GCF_000754665.1 Bison bison bison | reverse complement strand
AGACATCTCATAACTCATTACTGGACACCCACCAGAACACCGACACAAGCTTCCCTAACCAGGAAACCTTGAGAAGCCACCTGTACAAACCCACACACAGCGAGGAAACGCCACAATAAAGAGAACTCCACAAACTGCCAGAATATAGAAAGGACACCCCAAACTCAGCAATTTAAACAAGATGAAGAGACAGAGGAATACCCAGCAGATAAAGGAACAGGATAAAAGCCCACCAAACCAAACAAAAGAGGAAGAGATAGGGAATCTACCTGATAAAGAATTCCAAATAATGATAGTGAAATTGATCCAAAATCTTGAAATCAAAATGGAATCACAGATAAATAGCTTGGAGACTAAGATTGAGAAGATGCAAGAAAGGTTTAACAAGGACCTAGAAGAAATAAAAGAGAGTCAATATAAAATGAATAATGCAATAAATGAAATTAAAAATACTCTGGAGGCAACAAATAGTAGAATAACAGAGGCAGAAGATAGGATTAGTGAATTAGAAGATAGAATGGTAGAAATAAATGAATCAGAGAGGATAAAAGAAAAACAAATTAAAAGAAATGAGGACAATCTCAGAGACCTCCAGGACAATATTAAACGCTATAACATTCGAATCATAGGGGTCCCAGAAGAAGGAGACAAAAAGAAAGACCATGAGAAAATACTTGAGGAGATAATAGTTGAAAACTTCCCTAAAATGGGGAAGGAAATAATCACCCAAGTCCAAGAAACCCAGAGAGTCCCAATCAGGAAAAACCCAAGGCGAAACACCCCAAGACACATATTAATCAAATTAACAAAGATCAAACACAAAGAACAAATATTAAAAGCAGCAAGGGAAAAACAACAAATAACACACAAGGGAATTCCCATAAGGATAACAGCTGATCTTTCAATAGACACTCTTCAAGCCAGGAGGGAATGGCAAGACATATTTAAAATGATGAAAGAAAGTAACCTACAGCCCAGATTATTGTACCCAGCAAGGATTTCATTCAAGTATGAAGGAGAAATCAAAAGCTTTTCAGACAAGCAAAAGCTGAGAGAATTCTGCACCACCAAACCAGCTCTCCAACAAATACTAAAGGATATTCTCTAGACAGGAAACACAAAAACGGTGTATAAGTTCGAACCCAAAACAATAAAGTAAATGGCAACGGGATCATACTTATCAGTAATTACCTTAAACGTAAATGGGTTGAATGCCCCAACCAAAAGACAAAGACTGGCTGAATGGATACAAAAACAAGACCCCTACATATGTTGTCTACAAGAGACCCACCTCAAAACAGGGGACACATACAGACTGAAAGTGAAGGGCTGGAAAAAGATTTTCCATGCAAATAGGGACCAAAAGAAAGCAGGAGTAGCA
>NW_011494670.1:5186505-5189557 GCF_000754665.1 Bison bison bison | reverse complement strand
AGTCTTATGGACTCTGTGGGAGAGGGAGAGGGTGGTAAGATTTGGGAGAATGGCATTGAAACATGTAAAATATCATGTATGAAACAAGATGCCAGTCCAGGTTCAATGCATGATACTGGATGCTTGGGGCTAGTGCACTGGGACGACCCAGAGGGATGGTATGGGGAGGGAGGAGGGAGGAGGGCTCAGGATGAGGAGCACATGTATACCTGTGATGGATTCATTTTGATATTTGGCAAAACTAATACAATTATGTAAAGTTTAAAAATAAAATTAAATTTTAAAAAATCCATAAATAGTTGCTGACTTTATAAGAAATTTTTAATATTACTAGTGTATAAATTTTGAAGTAGTGATTACATTATTTCTGCTTGTGTTTATTCCGTTTAATTTCAATTTGACACAGGAGTGGGCTTTCCATTTAGCTAAAATTGACAATCTGAGTATTATCATATTTTAATCCTTTGGAAGTAAGGAAGATATACACTGTAACTCTTGGAGTTTGGATCAGTGGTCTGATAGCTGTAGATAAATTTGATCAGTCTTACACTGTATTAGACCTGGAACTTACCAGTGTTTTGGCAAAAATAAAAAACATCAGCTAAACCAATTTACAAGGCTGTGTTTTACTAGATAAGAACTGTCTAAAAGCAAGGAAAAAATATTTATACTCATGTGTTTTAAAAACATAATTTAATTTTTAAAATTTAATTTTAAGATAACTTTCAATAAATATGAAAATGATACTGATATTTTACTGATCCAATTAGAATAAAAATCTTTATCTTGTTCTTGACTTTAATAAATATTTTGTAAATTTACCTTCATTGTGTAAAATTTCATTTATGACTAAAGTTTGTGTATATACATAATGTAAATTCATGTATAATAAGATGAATTTGCAGTTGGGCAAATACTTTCACTCTGTTTATAATTTAATCTAGACTTTATGTTTCAAGCCAGAAATAATAAAAAAATCATCTTGAGTCCAAATCCACTGAAATGTACAAGAGTGAACCAAACTGTAAAGTATGGACTCTGGGTAATTATGATCTATGGATGCAGGCCCATCAGCTGTAACAAATGTAACACTATGCAAGGGGATGTTGGTTGTGAAGAGGCTACATGCATGTTTGGAGTAAGAAAGTATATGGGAGATCTCTGTAACTTTCAATTTTGCTCTGAATCAAAAAATTGCTCTAAAATTATTAATACAGTCTTGATTTAAAAAATTAAGCCAATAAAAAAATACTCTTGACTTTCTCTTGTAATTTTTTAAGCTATTAAGAGACTTCTTGCTAAAACTGCTACAGACTGTAACTTGCTCATTTTACAACTCTCAAACAACAGGAAGAGGCATAAAAGAAGCTTCTTGGGTTTGTACCATTTTAGTACATTATTGCATTGTTGGCAGAGTCTTAGATACAGAGGAGAAAATCAAGATTTCTTAGGATTTGAAAAATGCTTCTGAACTTATCTGTAGAAATATGAAAAGAAGCTGTTTTTAAAACAGAGTAGGTATTTTTAAAATGAAAGTGATATGCAGAAATTAATGAAATTTCAAAGTGATTAATTCAATTTATTTATTTATATATTTAAATGTATATATTATGATTTAGAGAAGTAAAATAGGGTATATTATAAATTTAAATCATTTTCAGAATCTAACATATATAGACTTCTCTATAATCATATATTCAATAAGCTATGAACATTTATAAGTCATCTGTGCTACTTGTCTACTTGGACTAGTTTTAAGTTCTATTAACAGTAGAACCAGGTAGATTCCCTATCTCTTCCTCTTTTGTTTAGTTTGGTGGGCATTTATTCTGTTCCTTTATCTGCTGGGTATTCCTCTGTCTCTTCATCTTGTTTAAATTGCTGAGTTTGGGGTGTCCTTTCTGTATTCTGGCAGTTTGTGGAGTTCTCTTTATTGTGGTGTTTCCTTGCTGTGTGTGGGTTTGTACAGGTGGCTTGTCAAGGTTTCCTGGTCAGGGAAGCTTGTGTCGGTGTTCTGATGGGTGGAGCTGTATTTCTTCTCTCTGAAGTGCAATGAAATGTCCAGTAATGAGTTATGAGATGTCTATGGTATTGGGGTGACTTTGGGCAGCTTGTATTTTGAAGCTCAGGGCTGTGTTCCTCTGTTGCTGGAGAATTTGCTTGGTATGTCTTGTCCTGGAACTCGCTGGCCCTTGTGTGGTGCTTGGTTTCAGTGTCGGTATGGAGGCGTTTGATGTCAAATAATGTTCCTTGGAGTCAGGAGTTCCCTGGAGTCAGGGTTTGGACTTAAGCCTCCTGCTTCCAGTTATCGGTCTTATTTTTACAGAAGTTTCAAAACTTCTCCTTCTATACGCACCATTGATAAAACATCTACGTTAAAGATGAAACGTTTCTCTACTGTGAGGGTCACTCAGAGAGGTTCACAGCGTTACATGGAGAAGAGAAGTGGGAGGAGGGAGTTAGAGGTGACCCCAATGAGATGAGATGGAATCAATAGTGGAGAGAGTGGGGTAGCAGTAGTCACTTCCTTATGTGCACTCCACAACTGGACCACTCAGAGATGTTCACGGAGTTATACAGAGAAGAGAAGAAGGAGGAAGGAGACAGAGGTGGCCAGAAGGATAAAAGGGGGGAATGAAAAGGAGGGAGACAGATCCAGCCAGTAATCAGTTCCCTAAGTGTTCTCCACCATCTGGAACACACAGAAATTCACAGAGTTGGGTAGAGTAGAGAGGGGTTAGGGAGGAGACACAGGCGACCTGGTGGAGAAAAAGGAGAGTCCAAAGGGAGAGAAAGCAGTCAAGCCAGTAATCTCGCTCCCTAGTGAAAAATGGGTCCTGAAGATTGGGTTCTTAAAGGTACAAAATTGGTAACAAATACATAAAAGCAAAAATTAAAAATCTAGAGTAGAGTTTGGAATTTCAAAAATACAATGTTAAAAAAAAAGGAAGAAGAAGCATAAAGAGAGAAAACAAACAAACAAACAAAAACAAACAATGTCACAAAAATCATAAAGAAAATACAGGTACAAAATTGATATCAAATACCAAAA
>NW_011494670.1:5186249-5186405 GCF_000754665.1 Bison bison bison | reverse complement strand
CCCAGAATATTGGAAATGAAAGCAAAAATAAACAACTGGGACCTAATTAACCTTAAAAGCTTCTGCACATCAAAGGAAACTATTAGCAAGGTGAAAAGACAGCCTTCAGAATGGGAGAAAATAGCAAATGAAGCAACCGACAAACAACTAATCTCA
>NW_011494670.1:5173582-5185095 GCF_000754665.1 Bison bison bison | reverse complement strand
AACAGTAGAACCAGGCTTCCCTGGTGACTCAGTGGTAAAGAATCTGCCTGTCAATGTAGGAGATGCGAGTTTGATCCCTGGGTTGGGAAGATCCCCTAGAGAAGGAAATGGCAACCCATTCCAGTATTATTGCCTGGGAAATCCCATGGACAGAGGAGCCTGGCGGGCTACAGTCCATGGGGTCAGCAAAAGAGTCAGGTACAACTTAGCAACTAAACAACAGTAAAACCATGTATTAAACCTAACTGTTCATAATCAGACATTCCTCCATTTTAATGCCACTTACCTTTTTATTCTTGGTCTTTTTCTTTTTCTTTGGTTTACTCTTAACCTGATAGGTAAGAAATACATCTATTTAATATGCAATTCAAACTGTACAATGGATTATTTTGCAAAATGTATTTCCTCTAACCACTTGGAATTTTATCTTCTAAAATAGATCATAGTTTCCTCTAGATTCTATGGAACATTAGTTTCATTTTAATTTCAATCTCAGTTTTCTGCTTGAGAAATCACTGATGTATAAAGGAACAATATATAACATTGATGAGTAGGCCACTGAAAAGAGCTCAGAGGTCTTCACTTGCACATGTGCATGTATGACTAACAAAGGTGTGTGTGTGTGCATGCATGTAAGACTAACAAAGGAAGAAGGCACCTTAAAAAATCAACATATTCAGGTCCATAAGATGAAAAACTAAGCCTAAAAAGAATTTAGTGACCACATATTAACTGCTACCACTTATCTGTAAAGAAATACATCCTGGATGATTTTAATTCTACCTCTGTGTAAATAGTATTGAAATATCCCTGTTTTCTCTTCCTTTCTCTCTCCTTCTATTCCCTACTATGCTTTTTTCTACTTTCTGCTAACCTTCCATATTCACTCCACCATTTAGGATGAATGAACATGTTCGGAAATCTAGCACAGTGCCTGGCACATAATAAGTGTTCAATAAATGCTGTCAAAAATACATGATTAAGGCAGGGAAGATTGTAGAAGAAAGTACTGGGAAAAGAACTATTCCAATTCAAGCTCTGCATAAACAATATGATAATATAAAGTAAGACTATCTAGGATTCTTTAAGAACAGAACATGTAACAAACTAAAAGCCTTGATTAAGTTCTTCTAATTCAAATATTAATGAGAGCTTATACTTCCTGGAGATCTTTAATAGATTCTGTTGAAGATTCACTGAGTATCGATGCCCCATCTTTATTCATTTCTGCTAACTGTATTTCAGGGATTGATTTCACATTTATATTGTACTCCATAAGAGGTGGACTTAGTTCTTCTTCTTCATTTGGTAACTCTTCTACTTCAATACCTAAATATTAAAACCAAAACATTCAAAATCTGTATGCACATAATTTTATCTTTATCACTATTTTAAATGTATTTACTCCCCCCATAACACCATCCCAGAAATAAAAATAGAAGACATCTTACTCTGTTCAAGTACTAAATGAAAATAAAATGTCTATTTATCAATGACCAAATAATAATAGGTACATATACTAGCCTGAAACCAATCAGTATGAACACAATGGTAAGATATTTTACTTTTATCTTAAGACTATAGATATTAGATAATCTAGAACTTAAGTCAACCCTAAATATTAGCTTTTGAGTATCCTGACACTGACACTGTTAACACTGCAACTAGTATTATTTGAGGGCATAAATTTGAAACATAAAGAAAAGAAGGAAAAGTTCGATTTATTTTTTTCCCTTTTTTTCCTTCTTTTTCATAACCAAAGGTTGTTAAAGGGTATCAGCCCCCTATTATGTAACTTCTTCTTTGACACCATGCTCCTTGATTGTGCTCCTTCCTTTGACTCATCACAATTGGTTCAAACAAAAGGCATGGTATTCCTTTCTAAAGTATAATTTTAGTTGCAGAATTTGAATTACATTTAAAAAAACCAACAGTACATAAATGAAAATCAAATAACTAGCAACTCATTACCTGGCAAAAAGTATATAGCTTAACAATGGACAGTTAACCAAATAAAAGCTACATAAGCTAACGAGTAGCATATATGATCAGGCAGAGCAAGCAAGCAAGCATTTTTGCCTGTTGAAGTGTCCTTTGTGTCAGAAGTTAAAATATTCTGTTAGGGTAAACTTCAGGGCACATATACTAAGAGGAAGGCAGGGTAAAAAGGCTCATACTAGATTCAGTTGATCAGTAGTGATTTGATCATATAATTTCCCAAACTTATAGTAAACACAGTTTATCATACAGTTTATTTGGGCCAAGTAAAAATCTACAGGTGCCCCTTAGCTACACAGGGTTGAAAGGTCACTTAGGTATTTGGTTTCTAAACATACTTACGTTGACTGCCTGTTATTGACTGTAGAGCAATTCCTATGATACATAAAGAAAAATTTTAGATGTATAATTGAAAATGCAACCAACAAATATCAGACTGAGAATAAGAAAAACCATAAAGTTTTTTTATATTGCACCAATAAATATAATTAAAAATAACCTTCACTCATGAATCCAGTTTAAACAAAGTATAATTTTTAGATTAAAACATAAATTTTATGTTATAAAGCTTATCTAATCCATGATTAGAGAAAGGAAAGTTAAAAAATATAGTTCATAATAATGTCTAGAACACCAGTACTTTAAACCAAGAAGCAAATTCTTTCAATTGACAGTCTAAGGTCATGAAGTAATAATAGGTAATTATGAAGCAAATCTCCGTTTTAAGTTTGAGCCTTTTTTTAAGCAAAATCCTGATAAGCAGCCCCTCTCCTTACCCATTAATATTTATTAAGCACCTATGATATATGAGGCTGTATTAGGCTCTAGAGTTTTAAAGGTGAAGAAAAAAGATAACCTTTATAGAGAGTTAGTGGGGACAATGGATATTAATCAGATACACAAAAGAAAACTACAACTGTAGTAACTACTAGGGAAGAATGATAAGATTCTAGGAAAGCCTCTATTAAAGAGACTTGACCAGTAAGCTCTACAGACTTCCAGAGTGAGAACTGAAATGCCTTGAATCTATCACTCAAAGCTCTTTCCCAAATATTACCTTTATTTTCTTAAGTTATTGTTATTTAAAATCTTAACAGAATAAATGCAAAAAAGAAAGCCTCTAATTTATAAGTTAATTTACAAGTCAAGGGTTTTTGCCTGACTTTCTTGTATCATCAAACTCAGCATTCTCTTCTTTCATGTTCAAAAACAGCTTTTAAAGGTTAAGCAGGAAAACACAATGGTATCCCAGAGCCTTAGCTAAAGGACTGGGATGGGGTCTAGCAATTATTTCTGAATAAAATCTGGACCAGGTCAACAATTACTAGACTTGCAAAGCTGTATGTTTAAATAGCATCAGTGTAATCATCAGTTGCTCACCAGGTAGTATGACTAATAACTTGGGACCAGGAAAATGCAGCCAGAATAGCACAGTGAGGGTTTCAGTGATGCTGACATACGTTCACCTTCACCTTCCATGACAGCTGAGAAGCTATCCTGGAATGTGGAAAGGTGGTCTAAAGTCTTTCCCATAACAGACAGTGTCTGAGCATGGCCACTGTTGACTTTAGACACCTTGCATAAATGTTATCTGATTTTTAAGATTACCTATGAACAATGGAGAGCTAAACTTCTAAACTAAAAGTCACAGTTCTGATAGAAAGGTGAAACATGCACTCATGGTATTTACAAGAGCATTCTTGAAACACGCAGTACCTGTATTTCACGGTTTTAGGCATCCTTAATTTTGTAGAAGTGATAAAACTCCTCTACTTAAAAATCTTCAACAATTCCTTTATGAAAACACAAACTCCTCAGCGTGGCAAGAGAAATCCTCTTGAATTTATTCTATGAACTCTCCCCTATGTTAAACTCTGTATTGCCAAACTTTTTGTTCCTTAACTATGTTTCTATACCTTTGTTCTTGTTTCCTTCTGAAATGTCCTTCTCCATCTTCTTCACTTGGCTAACTTTTACATTTAAGAATTCCTAAGATATTATATTCTCCAGAAAGCCTTTTTGGATTCTCTTAGACTATAATTTCCCATGGTATTTTGAAAACATCTCTAGTACTGTAATTACTACTAATGTCTTGATGAGTCTATTCTCTCAAGAATGTGAGCTCACTGAATCTCCTGGCCTTAGCAGTGTGTCTGACACATAGCAGACACTCACTGAAGGTTTACTAGCTTAGGTAAATAACTATTTTGTACCTTGTTGATAGCAGGATAACATCCTCTGGATGATTTCTGGTACTGGTATGCCTAGATAGATGGACAGTTGATGGTAATCAAGGGAGATATTCTCAATGGGATTCTCCTTCACTTTGTCAATATCTTCTTTTTTCATCCCAAGGCGCAGAAGAATATCTGAAACTTTTTTCCAAATTGAACTGAATTGTGACTCAGTGAGACCATTCATCAAAATCTCACTAAGGAGGATATCTCTGTATTTGCACAGCCTCAAGATGTCTGCAGACTTAGAGAGATCAGAAGGTGGTGGTTCCATATTCCAGCCTTTTTTGGGTGCAGGGAACACATTCAAATGTTTTATGAGAGCTAATAGAAGGTATAAGTCAAACTGTTTGGACTGTGGTAGCTCCTTGTTTGGGGGATAGAGCAGATGCCATGCTCCACCCAAAGGGTGATTGGTCCAAAGATGGTTGTAGTAGGGTTCCAGTACATTCTTGTGTATAAGAAGCTCTTTTCTCAAAAGAGGGGGTGGCAGAGCCTCATCAAATATTTGCCGAACAATGTCAGTACCAGAAACAATAATTATATGAAGCAGATGATAGAAATAATTATAATCAAGTTTGAAGATAGGCATTTCATCTGAAAATGAATTTTGAGAAGTCAAAAGATTCCACATTAATGTTCTTTTTCTATGTGGTTTCAGGTATTACATCCTAAGTTCATGTAGGACAGGCACTATTCCAAAAGAATAAAGTATATACTACAGAGCTTTGCCACAGCCAGTGCTCAATAAGCATGCTGCTATCTGTCTAGCTGTCAAAAAGTCAAAACAAAAACAGTATGTTCCAAGCAAAAGAAATCACAAAAACTCATCACCACAGAAGCCTTTCAACCGTTCAGTGTTTTGTTCAAATAAATGATCTGTGGCCACCAAATGGCATAAAAGTATTAGGCCTTTGAATATTTTGAAGACTGTCAAGAATGGTAATTGCCGGTGTTTAATTATACTTTATTTAGGCAATTACGTTTTACCTTAATCAGCATTGTCCAATAAAAATTTCTGTGGTGAAAATATTTTAAATTTCTGCTGTCCACTATCCAGTGAGAGTGGAAATGCTGCTTGTCTGACATAGGAATTGAATTTGAAACTTTATCTAATTTTAACGAGTTTAAATTTAAATAGCCACATATGGCTAGTGGCTACCTTATTAGAAAATGCAGAACTATATTAAGAAACGTAAAATGATTTAATGCCTTGCTCCTCAAAGTATAGTCCATTGACCAGCAACAGCAACTTCCACATGGGAGCTGGCTAGAAATATAGAATCTCAGGTCTTAACCCAGAGTTACTGAATTGGCACCTACAGCACCTATAATTTAACAAAATCACAGATAGTTCAAACATATATTAAAGTTTGAGACACATCAATCTAATGAATCTCTTACTCTTTTCTTCCCAAAAAATAAACTAATGACTAAGTAGGTGTTTCATCAATGAAATGGAATGAGGCATGAGACTGAACTATTTGATATTTGATATTTTGAACTATTTGAACTATTTGATATTTTTTCTGGTTTAGTAGCACCTCCAAACGAGAAAGCAGACTGAGATGAATTAGAAAGTAATAAGAATTTGGTATATGACAGTATATTTTTAAACTAATATTTATCATTATCCTTAATGAATGTGTGTTTCAAAAGATTTTTAAAGTAATATACTCTTGCTTGATATACTTGACATAAACTGTGGAGGCAAGCATGGTTACAAAGCAAATGACTCAAGGAGGAGCTTTCTCTGGGCTGCCAAATAAGCAGCTGGCTAGAATCAGGGACATCCCCAAACAAGAAGGAATGCCACCAGACTACACTTCCCTGGGGCCAGGAGACCTTAAGGTCTCCAAATGCTGAGCAGCTGGCATTTGTTAGCACACTCCTGAAGAGGTGGCACCATTTGGACTTTGAGCCCAAAATGTTCATTCTTTCCATTTCACCCTTTAACAGGGAATGCAGCAAAGAAGGAGAGGTTGGTAAGAAGATCAGATGAAGCTCAATCTCTATAGCCACAGTTATGCACTACCTCTCTGTAGAGGCAAGGTAATGTGATACCCATACACCTGATATTTCTGTCAGTGAATTCCAGCCTAGACCAAGTGATGCTTGTTAGTATAAACCCAAGCCCATGAACGGCAAACATAAATAAACATATGGTTGTTAATAGCATGATACTTTACATAGAAAGTCAAATTTTTTAACACAGTTTTTAATAGCAGACATATGAAAGTAAAATATACCTTTTGTACCAAGTTTTAAACTGATCTTCGGTCTTATATCAGTATCAGTTATTTTCAGATGCATCAACTTTTTATAGCTGCAATTGGAAAAAAATAAGTTAAAAAAGTCAGTGAAGATTTTTGATATCAGCATGGCTAAGTCAGTGAGCACTTTCTTCTTCTACTCCTGGAAATAATTTAAAAGCAAAGGAGAAAACTGAATGAACAAATAAAAACACCAACAGTAACAACCCTACAAGGCCATTTTCACTGGAATTCAGAGGCAAGTAGAATTGTTAGATTTCGTACAAAAAGAATCACATGACTAACTTGTTTGCAAGAAGACTGTATGGTAGCAAAAAAAATAGAAGTCTTTGCATTATAAAAAGTCAGCAAACCTGGAACTCCTCCCATATCCTCTTCCACCACAGAATCTTCTTACCAATAACTATTCTTAAAAAACTCATTTAATTAATTACTCCATGCATGCTCAGTCGCTCAGTTGTGTCTGACTCTTTGCAACCCTTTGGCCTGTAGCCCACCAGGCTGCTCTGTCCATGAGATTTTTCAGGCAGGAATATTGGAATGGGTTGCCATTTCCTCCTCGATGAGATCTTCCCTAACTAGGGATCAAACTTATGTCTGCATTTCCTGCATCACTGGCAGATTCTCTACCATTGAGCCATTGGGGAAGTCCCCCTTTTAATGACTAGCAATTAAAAGAGACACAAAGAAAGAAACTGGTATAGTGTCAATACGAATAACTAGGAAAAAAAGAGAAAAAAAGTAGCAAGATTTATTAAATAGACTAAGTAAATGCTGCCATGAAACAGCTGAAAAAACTTGGCACTTGACTTCGAAAAGAACTCTCCCACAGAAAACAATACCAAAAAAAAAGGCAACACTAGAATGTATGCTTAGCTTAAAGGACAGAGATGGTGGTGGTGGTTGTTACTGATTTTATCTCTAGCACCAGCATAACACTGCCAATCATCTGCTACAAAGAAAACATTTTAAACTCTTAACAATATATAGTAACAGCAAAGACACTGAGTAAAAGGAATTCTACATTGCCAGCCAGCCAGAGTGTAAATTGGTAAAACCACTACGGGAAACAGTTCAGCAAAATCTAGTAAAGTTGAAGATATGAATAGATGGCCTAGTAATTATACTCCTAGGAATACACTCTGGAGAATTTTTTGCACACGTACACCTGGAGACATATATAAGAATGTACATCATAGAACTGTTGTTACAGTCTAAAACTGGAAATAACCCATATGTCTATCAATGATAGAACAACTAAAGTAGTATAGCTATAAATGTCTCCAAAGGATTCTCCAGGCAAGAATACTGGAAAGGCTTGCCATTTCCTTCTCCATGGGATCTTCCCAACCCAGCAATCGAACCCAGGTCTCCAGCACTGCAGGCAGATTCTTTACCGACTGAGCTAAGAGGGAAGCCCCATAGCTATAAATGAAATAGACCAGTGAAATGAAAAACTATAATAGGAAAAAAATTTCAATGTCTATTTAAAAGCATAAAAATGAGTGTTTAAATGTATATAAAATTCAAAACAGAAAAAAATAAACTATACTTTTAAGCAACAGTATATTATAGAATCAAGGAAATATGTAGAACTAAAATATATGATGCACAAAAATGGGAAGAAATCACACTATATTATTGTAATGCTCATACACTATATATGATGCATTATTTAAAAACAGATTTTTATAGGTTAAAAATGTGTATCATCACAACATTGTAAATCAACTATATTGCAATAAAATAATTTAAAAATGTGTATCAAAGGTTTCAGAGCAGTCACTTACTATAACAAAAATAAATATAATAAATATAACAAAAAACTGCTATCGGGAAACAAAAAACAAGGGCAGAAGGGAAAAATTGAAAACAACCAAGAATATGGTAGATTTAAATCCAACACAATCAAGAATTATAGCAAATGTATGTGGAAATGACCATCTAATTTAAAGACATTGTCAAGCTGGATATTAAAAAAAAAAAAAAAACAAGACCTATGTTATCTCTAAGAAATCCTCTTTAAAGGTAAAAATATATATGTGCTGTGTGCTAAGTCACTTCAGTCGTGTTCAAGTCTTTGCTACCCTAAGGACTGTAGCCTGCCAGGCTCCTCTATCCATGGGATTATATAAATTGAAGTAAATGGTTGCAAAAAGCTATGCCGCACAAACAGTAACTAAAAGCTGGAATAGTTATGCAAATATCAGATAATAAACTTAAAGCAAAAATATTATCAGGGATAATCAGGGATATCCTTTTACATAAGGATAAAGGATTCAAATCATCAAGAAAAAAAGAAAGTAACCCTATATATGTGTGTAGTATCTAATGAAGAGAGTTTAAAAATATACTAATAGGCAATAGAAAAAGACAATATATAGACATCAAACTTCAACATTTCCCTCTTAGTAATTGATAGAAAAAGTAAACAGATAATCAGTAGTGATACAGAAACACTGAAACAAAACTAATAAATCAACTTGGTATATTAATAGAACATGGTACTAAACAAAGACAAATATAGTTCAAATGCAATGAGACACTTATCAAAATACACAATATTTAAGTGTCATAAAAGAAATCTCCACAATTTTTAAGGCTATAATGCTTGAAAATATAGTCTGTGACCACAGGGAATGAGATTGGGATTCATATATAGAAACATAGTTGAAATATCCCCAAATATTTGGCAATTATTTAACACACTTCCATACTTATACACACACACAATTAGAAAATAATTTGAGTTGAAAAACCTAAAAACAACTTACATATTAAAATGGATGGGACACAGCAAAAGCAGTGATGCTAAAGGAAAGCTATATATTCTATATATAAAGCTATATATTCTATAAAGGAAAAAAAGTCTCAAATCAATCATGAAATCTTTCATTCTAAAAAAGTATAAAAATGTGAGAAAGCTGAACCCAAAGCAAGCAGAAGCAAGGATGTACAACAAAAGTTAAGAACAAAAGACAATGAATTGAAAACAGAAAAATATTAGAGAAAATCAATGAAATGAACTGATTCTTTGAAAGGATCAACAAAATTGATAAACTTCTAGTCATAATGATCAAGCAAAAAAAGACACAAATTTCCAACATCAGAAATGAAAAGGGTGACGTCACTGTAGAATCTACAGATATTAAAAAGGGATCATACGGGAATATTATAAATAACTTTATGCAAAGATATATAACTTGAATGAAATTGACAAATACCTTGAAAAAGACAAACTATCAAAGCTCATTCAAGAAAAAATAATCTTAATAGCTATGTGTCTATTACACAGAAGAACTATACAGAAAGATTTTCATGACCCAGATAACCACAATGGTGTGATCACTGACTTAGAGCCAGACATCCTGGGATGCGAAGTCAAATAGGACTTAGGAAGCATCACTACGAACAAAGCTAGAGGAGGTGATGGAATTCCAGTTCAGCTACTTCAAATCCTAAAAGATGATGCTCTGAAAGTGTTGCATGCAATATGCAGCAGATTTGGAAAACTCAGCAGTGGCCACAGGACTGGAAAAGGTCAGTTTTCATTCCAATCCCAAAGAAAAGCAATGACAAAGAATGCTCAAACTACCGTACAATTGCACTCATCTCACACGCTAGTAAAGTAATGCTCAAAATTCTCCAAGCCAGGCTTCAACAGTACGTGAACCGTGAACTTCCAGATGTTCAAGCTGGATTTAGAAAAGGCAGAGGAACCAGAGATCAAATTACCAACATCACTGGATCATTGAAAAAGCAAGAGAGTTCCAGAAAAACATCTATTTCTGCTTTACTGACTATGCCAAAGCCTTTGTGTGGATCACAGTAAACTGTGGAAAATTCTAAAACAGATGGGAATACCAGACCACCTGACCTGCCTCCTGAGAAATCTGTATGCAGGTCGAGAAGCCACAGTTAGAACTGGACATGGAACAACAGACTGGTTCCAAATAGGGAAAGGAGTACGTCAAGTTAAATAAGCAGGATGACAAGGCTGTATATTGTCATCCTGCTTATTTAACTTACATGCAGAGTATATCATGAGAAACGCTGGGCTGGATGAAGCACAAGCTGGAATCAAGATTGCCGGGAGAAATACCAATAACCTCAGATATGCAGATGGCACTACCCTTTACGGCAGAAAGTGAAGAACTAAAGAGCCTCTTGATGAAAGTGAAAGAGGAGAGTGAAAATGTTGGCTTAAAGCTCAACATTCAGAAAACTAAGATCATGGCATCTGGTCCCATCACTTCATGGCAAATAGGTGGGGAAACAGTGGAAATAGTGACAGATTTCCTTGGGCTCTAAAATCACTGCAGATGGTGATTGTAGCCATGAAATTAAAAGACGCTTGCCTCTTGGAAGAAAAGTTATGACCCACCTAGACAGCATACTAAAAAGCAGAGACATTACTTTGCCAACCAAGGTCCGTCTAGTTAAAGCTATGGTTTTTCCAGTAGTCGTGTATGGATGTGAGAGTTGGAGTATAAAGAAAGCTGAGTGCCGAAGAATTGATGTTTTTGAACTGTGGTGTTGGAAAAGACTCTTGAGAGGCCCTTGTACTGCAAGGAGATCCAACCAGTCCATCCTAAGGGAAATCAGTCCTGAATATTCATTGGAAGGACTGATGCTGAAGCTGAAACTCCAATACTTTAGTCACCTGATGCGAAGAACTGACTCATTTGTGAAGACCCTGATGCTGGTAAAGATTGAAGGCAGGAGGAGGAGACGACAGAGGATGAGATGGTTGGATGGCATCGCTGACTCAATGGACATGAGTTTGAGTGAACTCCGGGAGTTGGTGATGGACAGGGAGGCCTGGCGTGCTGCAGTCCATGGGGTCTCAAAGAGTCAGACACGACTGAGTGACTGAACTGAACTGATCTCTTAAAAATTTTTAATTAATATGTAAAAGAAAATTCCACAAAGAAAATTCCAGTCCAGATGGATTCTCGAGTAAACATTCAAAACATTTATAAAATTGTTATTGTTGTTCAGTCGCCCA
>NW_011494670.1:5168396-5173482 GCF_000754665.1 Bison bison bison | reverse complement strand
GTTGTTCAGTCACCCAGTTGTGTCTCTTTGTGACCCCATGGACTGCAGCACGCCAGGCCTCCCTGTCCCTCACCATCTCCCAGAGTTTGCCCAAGTTCATATTCATTGCATCGGTGATGCCGTCCAGCCATCTCAACCTCTGCCACTTTCTTCTTCTGCCTTCAATCTTTCCCAGCACTAAGGACTTTTCCAATGAGTCGTCTGTTTGCCTCAGACGACCAAAATACTGGAGCTTCAGCTTCAGCATCAGTCCTTCCAGTGAATATACAGGGTTAATCTCCCTTAAGATTGACTGGTTTGATTTCCTTGCCATCCAAGGGACTTTCGGGAGTCTTCTAAAGCACCACAGTTAAAAGGCATCAGTGTTCTGCCTTCTTTACAGTCTACCTCTCAGAACCATATGTGACCACTGGGAAGACCACACCCTTGACGATATGGACCTTTGTCAGCAGAGTAATGTCTCTGCTTTTCAACACACTGTCTAGGTTTGTCATCGCTTTCCTGCCAAGAAGCAATTGTCTTCTGATTTCATGGCTGCAGTCACTGTCCACAGTGATTCTGGAGCCCAAGAAAAGGAAATCTGTCACTACTTCCACCTTTTTCCCCTTCTATTTGCCATGCAGTAATGGGGCCGGATGCCACTATCTTAGTTTTTTTAATATTTAGTTTTAAGCTGGCTCTTTCACTCTCCTCCTCCATCCTCATCTAGAGGCTCTTTAGTTCCTCTTTGTTTTCTGCCATTAGAGTGGTATCATCCACATATCTGAGGCTGTTGGTGTTTCTCCCACCTATCTTGATTCTGGCCTTTAATTCATCCAGCCTGGCATTTCTCAAGATGTGCTCAGCACATAGGTTAAACAAACGGGGTGGCAGCAGACAGCCCTGTCATACTCCTGTCTCGACCTTGAACCAATCAGTTGTTCCATATAGGGTTCTAACTGTTGCTCCTTGACCCACATACAGGTTTCTCAGGAGACAGGTAAGATGGCCTGGTATTCCCATCTCTCTAGGAGCCTTCCACAGTTCGTCATGATCCACACAGTCAAAGGCTTTATTATATTTGAGGAAACAGAGATAAGATGTTTTTCTGAAATTCCCTTGCTTTCTCTATAATCCAGCAAATGTTGGCAATTTGATCTCTAGTTCCTTTCCCTTTTCTAAACCCAGCTTGGACATCTGGAAGTTCTTGGTTTGCATAATGCTAAAGCCTACCATGCAAGATTTTAAGCATGATCTTACTATCATGGGAGATGAGTGGAATTGTTCAATGGTTAGCACATTCTTTGGTACTATCCTTCTTGGGAATTGGGATAAGAATTGACTTTCCCAGTCCTGTTGGCCACTGCTGGGTCTTCCAGATTTGCTGACATAATGAATGCAACACCTTGATAGCACTGTCCTTTAGGGATTTGAATAGTTCTGCTGGAATTTCGCCATATCCACTAGCTTTATTAACAGTGCTTCTTAAGGCCCACTTGACTTCACACTCCAGAATGTCTGACTCTGGGTGACTAACCATATCATCGTAGTAATCCAGTTCATTAAGATCTTTTTTATACAGTTCTTCCATGTATTCTTTCCATTTCTTCTTGATCTCTTCAGTATCTGCTAGGTCTCTACCATTTTTATCCTTTATTGTGCCCATCTTTGGCTGGAATGCTACCTTGATATTTCCAATTTTCCTGAAGATATCTCTAGTCTTTCCCCTTTTGTATTCTTTTTCTATTATTAAACACTGTTCATTGAAGAAGGCCTTCTTTTCTCTTCTAGCTATTCTTTGAAACTCTGCATTTAATTGGATGTACCTTTCCCTCTTTCCCTTGCTTTTTGCTTCTCTTCATTCTTCCACTATTTATAAAGCCTCCTCAGTTAACCACTTTGCCTTGTTTTTCTTTTTCTTTGGGATAGTTTTGTTCACCACCTCCTATACAATATTAGAGGCCTCTGTCCATAGTTCTTAAGGCACATTGTTATCTAGATCTAGTCCCTTGAAACAGTCCCTTATCTATTCGTTACCTCTACTGTGAATTCATACAGCATTTCAGTCATACCTGGCTGGCGTTGTGTTTTTCCCGGTTTTCTTTAGTTTAAGCCTGAATTTTGCTATGAGGAGCTGCTGATCTGAGCCACAGTCAGCTCCAGGTCTTGTTTTTGCAGACTGTATACAGCTTCTCCATCTTCGGCTACAAAGAATGTAATCAATTTGACTTTGGTATTAACCATTTGGTGATGTCCATGTGAAAAGTTGTCTCTTCTGTTGTTAAAAAAGAGTATTTTTATGACTAGTGCATTCTCTTGGCAGAATTCAGTTAGCCTTGCCCTGATTCATTTTATTCTCCAAGGCCAAACTTGCCTGTTATTCCAGGTATATCTTGACTTCCTACTGTCACATTCCAATCCCCAATGATGAAACAGAACATCTTTTTTAGGCGTTAGTTCTAGGAGGTCTTCTAGGTCTTCATAGAGCTGATCAACTTCCGCTTCTTTGGCATTGGTGGAAGGAACATAGACTTGGATTACTGTGATGTTGAATGTTTTGCCTTGGAAACAAACCAAGATCATTCTGTCATTTTTGAGGCTGCACCCAAGTACTGTATTTCAGACTCTTTTGTTGATTATGAGGGCTACTCCATTTCTTCTATGGGATTCTTGCCCACAGTAGTAGGTATAATGGTCATCCAAATTAAATTTGCCCATTCCCATCCATTTTAGTTTGCTGATTCCTAAGATGTTGTTTATTCTTACCATCTCCTGCTTGACCACATCCAATTTTCCTTGATTCATGGACCTAACATTCCAGGTTCCTGTACAATACTTTTCTTTGCAGCACTGGATTTTACTTTTGACAGCAGACACGTCAACAACTGAGTGTTGTATCCACTTTGGCCCAGCCACTTCATTCATTCTGGGGCTATTGGTGATTCTCTTTCATTCTTCCCAGTAGCAGCATATAGGACACCTTCAGACCTCGGAGACTCATCTTTTGGTGTCCTATCTTTTTGGCCTTTTATACAGTTCAAAGCATTTATAAAATAGTATCAAGGCAGCATTCTGACAAAATAAAAGTAGGAAAATTTTCAAACTCATTTTAGGAGGCTAGCATTACACTGATACCAAATCTAGACAAAGATACTACAAAAACAAACAAACAAACTTTGGATCAATTTCCCTTAGGTGCAAAGGGCAGAAATCCTTTAATTATACTAGAAAATTGAATCAAATGACAAAGATTCTCTCTAAGACCAAACGCTAGTCAGTTCCTTTTGAACGCTTTTTCAATTAGGCCCCATGCCTGTCCAGGTGCTCAATAGCTCCAAATTAGGAAGAATTCTGCTACGTCAATTTTAGCCAGAATCCGCTACTGGTTATTTGGTCACTCTTGATATCAGACCAAATTCCTCTCCTCCGTATTCCCTCAGGTAACATTGATTATCCTGGCCTGACTTCAGCAAGAGTCCTATTAGGTAAGTTTAACAAAGAATTACCCTTGATGATTCTTAGTAATTTTTCGTCCACTGATTCCCACTCTTCTTCCTGACTATAAATTCCTACTTGTCCAGTCTCACTCCCTACTACAAAACCCTTAGCAGTAGTCTCTATGCCTCTCATGAAAGTTCTGAATAAAGCCTGCCTTATCATATTAAAACTCATCATGAATAATATTTTTAACAACACCAATGAAATGACATCATCAAGACAGCAACATGAACATTCCAGACTTCAGTCTCCCTCACAAAAAAAAAGACTAACGAGTAACTCTCCAGAGACAAGACACCTTTATGAAAATCCAAGAACCCAACTGTGAGGCTGATGCATCTCCCTGGACAACAGAGACAAAGCAGAGCTATCTTAAAAGGATTAGAAAAGCAGTCCTTCTTTGACCACATACCCGTCTCCCAGGCTGGCACAGCACTGAACCAAGAGGGTCCCTCTGGGCCTACAGTTTCTCCATTGAGAAAAGGAAAACTCAATATAGGCATCTGGCAACCTAGCACTGTCGGAGGCTTACTAGGAGGCTTACATTTGGGTCTTGCCTCATAGGGATCACTGAGGCAAATCTATTGAGTGCAACCATTGAGTATCAGATAAACAGAGAAGAGGGGTAGAAATTACAGCAAGCAGTGCTTGTATCTTGGCAGACTACATTCCTTCTTGCAGTGGCTCCTGAAAAAGGCACAAAGAATGTAACAAATAAATAAAGCTTAAGGAATTTATAGGACAGTGATAAGAGAAACAATATCAGATCAGATCAGTCGCTCAGTCGTGTCCGACTCTTTGCGACCCCATGAATCTCAGCACGCCAGGCCTCCCTGTCCATCACCAACTCTGGGAGTTCACTGAGACTCATGTCCATTGAGTCAGTGATGCCATCCAGCCATCTCATCCTCTGTCGTTCCCTTCTCCTCCTGCCCCCAATCCCTCCCAGCATCAGAGTCTTTTCCAATGAGTCAACTCTTCGCTTGAGGTGGCCAAAGTACTGGAGTTTCAGCTTTAGCATCATTCCGTCCAAAGAAATCCCAGGGCTGATCTCCTTCAGAATGGACTGGTTGCATCTCCTTGCAGTCCAAGGGACTCTCAAGAGTCTTCTCCAACACCACACTTCAAAAGCATCAATTCTTCGGCGCTCAGCCTTCTTCACAGTCCAACTCTCACATCCATACATGACCACAGGAAAAACCATAGCCTTGACTAGACGAACCTTTGTTGGCAAAGTAATGTCTCTGCTTTTGAATATGCTATCTAGGTTGGTCATAATTTTCCTTCCAAGGAGTAAGCGTCTTTTAATTTCATGGCTGCAGTCACCATCTGCAGTGATTTTGGAGCCCAGAAAAATAAAGTCTGACACTGTTTCCACTGTTTCCCCATCTATTTCCCATGAAGTGGTGGGACCGGATGCCATGATCTTCATTTTCTGAATGTTCAGCTTTAAGCCAACTTTTTCACTCTCCACTTTCACTTTCATCAAGAGGCTTTTGCGTTCCTCTTCACTTTCTGCCATAAGGGTGGTGTCATCTGCGTATCTGAGGTTATTGATATTTCTCCTGGCAATCTTGATTCCAGCTTGTATTTCTTCCAGTCCAGTGTT
>NW_011494670.1:5166523-5168121 GCF_000754665.1 Bison bison bison | reverse complement strand
TTTGATCTCTGGTTCCTCTGCCTTTTCTAAAACCAGCTTGAACATCAGGAAGTTCACGGTTCACATATTGCTGAAGCCTGGCTTGGAGAATTTTGAGCATTACTTTACTAGTGTGTGAGATGACTGCAATTGTGCGGTAATCCCAGAAGAAGATGAGAAAGAAAAAGGGACAGAAGAGTATTTAAAACAAATAATATCCCTTACCTAAACTTCAGGTGCAAAATGGACATCCATATACATAGGGCTCAAAGAACCACAAATGGGTTGAACCTTAAAAAGATTGCACTGAGATGCATTATAACTTATTTAACAAAAGTAAAAGACAAAGAGAGACCTTTGAAAGTAAAGAGGAAGGCAACATTGCCAATGATTTTGGCAATGATTTTCTGATATGATATCAAAAGCACATATAAAAAAGCAAAAATAACTAAGTGGGACTACATCACACTAAAAAACTTCTGCACACTGAATGAAATAGTTAACAAAATGAAAAGGCAACCTAGAGACTGTAAAGAGTCTGCCCGCAATGCAGAAGACCAAGGTTCAATCCCTGGGTTGAAAAGACCCCCTGGAGAAAGAAATGGCAACCCACTTCAGTATTCTTTCCTAGAGAATCCCATGGATGGAGGAGCCTGGCAGGCTACAGTCCATGGAGTTGCAAAGAGTCAGACACGACTGAGTGACTAACACTTCATTTTATGTGTCCAAAGGAAATACAATTTCTGTCTCAGAGACATCTACATCCCCATGTTCACTGAAGCATTATTTACAGCAGCCAAAACATGGAAAACAACTTAAGTGTCTGTTAATGGATGAATGGATAAAGAAAATTTGGCATATATATACACTATGGAATACTACTCAGCCATAAAAAGGGAATACCGCCATTTGTGATAAATGGGTAAACTTGGAGGGCATTATGCTAAGTGAAATAAGTCCAACAGTGAAAAACAAATACTGTACAATCTCACTTATATGTGGGAGCTGAAAAATCCTGAACTCAAAAACCACCCCTGGTGATTGCCAGGGGTGGGAGTGAAGAGAAAAAGTTAAAATTTTACATAACCTCCTGCTCCTTCTGTCTCTGTAACCCAGCTTGCTCCTTGCAATGTCTAGATCACATAGGTCGCAGAAAGTAGGGACTCACAATACTAGGAACTGGAGCTTATCTCACTCACCTTTGTCCTGCTCTTTGCAATCACCCTAGCCCCTGCAAACCCGTAAACCCACTTAATCATGCCTGTCTGGGTATAAAAATCTCTGTAACCTCTTTGTTCAGGGTTCAGAGCTTGGAGTGTTAACTCCTCTGGGCCCCCCAGCATAATAAACCTGAGTTCTCCAACTCTCCAAGTGTGGTGCTTGGTTTCTTGAGTACTTATTACTACAACATTTCTGGAGGCCCCAGTCAGATTCCAACCACACTGGCCCCTTGGGCCACTAGACTGGTGGCCCGGCCAGGCTGGAGGCAAGGAACCCGGAGATGAATGTGGCGGTATGTTACCTGAAGGTATTCCAGGTTCTCTTTCAGACCGGTGTTCCAAATCTCCAGACGGCCGAGCCCCGACTGGACTTATTGGAGGGATGGACTAACTCACCAG
>NW_011494670.1:5154091-5166423 GCF_000754665.1 Bison bison bison | reverse complement strand
CCCCAGAGGAACAAGGAGGTGCCCCAGCTGAAGGTATTCCAGGTTCTCTTTCAGACCGGTGTTCCAAATCTCCAGACGGCCGAGCCCCGACTGGACTTATTGGAGGGATGGACTAACTCACCAGGAATGGCCACAGGATAAGGTAAGGCTCTGGGGTTGCTCCCCAGGCAGGAACCTACCCCAACGGGTAGAAAAGACTGATCACCTCCTTGGGCTCCCAGGAAGGGAACACTAGATAGGAAGAACTGGGGACTTGGGAGGAAGGGAGGCATTGTAACTGATAACCTCCCTGGGGCTCCCAGGAAGGGAGCAACAGTTAAGAAAACCTGGGGACTCAGGAGAAGGGAGGCATTGTGATAGCCTCTGAATGATTGTGAGTGCGTGATTGCTGACTGAACTGAGTGAGAGAAACTTTTTTTGGAAACTGCAAAGCCAATTCTTTTTGCATATACAGTTAAAAATAACTAGCTTGTTAAAAGGCCTGCCAAGGAAAAAGCTTGAAGTTAACCCTTTCCATGTCCTTGAGATACACAGCCCACTCTGCCTGAGACCTCAGTCTTGGGCAAATTAGAACTTCATGCAAAGAAAAAAAAGGAGTCAAAGAGATATTTTAAATCTCAAACAGAAAACTATAAGATCTCTGTCTGTCTGTCTGGATTTATGTATGTCTCAGTGTATGTCTTTTTACTGATAATATTAAGTTGTAAATGCATTCTAATTTAATTGACCTAAAGAAAATTGAGTGCTTATAAATTAAACAATTCTAAGTACAAGAAAAATTAACCTAAATAAATTTCAGATTCACATAAACCGGGAAATATTCAATATTAAATATCTAGTATTAATGTTTGTTTGCTAATCTAATAAGGAAGTAAGGTGTATGTTTTTAATAAAGAAGATATAAAAAATAAAATTTTATTTTATAAAGGGAAAACAAAGTAGGTCTGACTTACAGGTGGCTGTTACAGAGAGTGATTAAAAGGTTTGTGGAAAATGGACCCTAAAAAGTCTGTGCACCTAAATGAGTTTAAAGTAAGCTGGTACAAAACTTGAATTTGGCCTTTCTCTCTGTTAACAGGACATACTTTCTTCAGATGTTGAACTACTTTCAATAATAGATTTAAGTTTCTTTACCTCTTAATTGATCTGTTCTAAATTTACCTTTAAAATCTTTTGTTAACTTTGGCTAAGTGAATAACTATTGTGACTTATACGATTCCACCTGACTGTTATAAACCCTTTTGATATTTATTGATAAAACTTCCTAAACAACTTGACTTCTAGATAAATTTGGGATGCTTCAGAGGGCCCCTGAGACATCCCAAAGAGCTATTAAGCTACCTGGGTTCATTGGACATGTTAAATTACATGGGAAGTACTGCTGAAGTGAAGTGAAAGTTGCTCAGCTGTGTCCGACTCTTTGCGATCCCATGGACTATACAGCCCATGGAATTCTCCAGGCCAGAATACTGGACTGGATAGCCTTTTCCTTCTCCAGGGGATCTTCCCAACCCAGGGATCAAACCCAGGTCTCCTGCATTGCAGCCAGATTCTTTACTAGCTGAGTCACAAAGGAAGTACTGTTGAAGGGGTAATAAATCATTTCAGATTATACTGTATGGTTGATGTTACTAATATAGGTATCCTAAAATTGTGTAAAATTCATATAAATCTGATATGTCCTGATAAAATATGGTCAATTATAATTCTAGTTATCATATTAAAATGTTATGACCAGGTTTCCTTGTCAATTGCTATAGAATCGGATTTTAAACATGCTTTCTATGGTTTTATTCTCATGCCTTTAAAAAAATACTGCTAGTTCTTCAAGATTTATAGAAAAGAGTTTCTAAGATTAAGCAAATAAACAAATTTTGTTACTAACAGTAAGCCGGTCCCAGACTGGAATTTGGTCTTCTTTCTATTTAGAGAACAAAGTTCTTAGAATGCAGCTTTAAATAACAGATTATGAATTTCTTTGCCTAAAAATTTAAGTGAGTTATATTTGTTTTTAAAATATTTTTGTTACTTTGATAAAGTAAATAAACATCATTTAAGATTATGGTACATGTAGCCAAAGTTCATTCTGCTTCAACAACAAAAAAACCCTCACAGTTAAGATTTTTGCTGTCCTGATGTCCTTAAAACATGGCAATAGTCTGCTCCTAAATCAGGAAATTAAAAATAGATAAACAACAGCTCAAAATCAAAGAGCCAGGGCTAGGGGAAATCCAAGATGACCTCTTGGCTTTTCCCAGCTCCCTGACAGACTTCATTTTTATTTGATGGGTTAAAGCCTTACCTGGCTACAGTGTTAATGCCCTCACAGTGAGTTCTCCAAAAAAAAAAGAAGAAAAATGTTTCACTGAATATTAAGTCTAGTGTTGTTAATTAAGGTCTGTGCTTCTAAGACTCACTTCTGAGATAGTTCCTTGTTATGTTATATTGCCAAAAGTTTTAATTAAGTTATTAAAAAGGACACTCTAAGATTGTTTCTAAAAGCTTATCTCAATAACCAGTCTTTGCATAAAGATCAGATGTTCCATGATATACAACCAGGAGATGAAAACTTGGCTATAATCATTTAACTGAGTCAAATGAGCTGGGGTACACCAGGCTATACCCAGTGAAAATTCTTGACTTAAATTCTTGCTTGTGACCTTACTAATAACTGCTAACTATATTATTTTCTATGTAGCTTGCTTCAGAACATTATCTCTTATGTTAACAAATGTGTGACTAAGCCTGTGATAAAATGCTGATATGCAGTTTCATATGAGATCAATAATTGTAATAATGTAACTCTAGATATGGATAGAAACAACAAGAGAAAATATTTTCCTGGACCAAGAGGCTAGTAAGACAGATATGGTCCAGAGACTTTTGCTACTTACAAGGCCTGGTCTAGTGACAACACATTGAGTGGCCTTTCAATGGAATCTTTGTTAGATCTGGGAATGAGCCTTCCCAGCTAAGTGGGACAGAATGACCATGAAATGCCCAAAAAATATGGCCAAGTATGTGGCTATGAAGGGACCTTGCTGACTGGAAGGTGGCCCTTGCCAGCTGCCTCTACAAAGATTAAATCATGACCACTACAAAATGCTGACCTTCAACACACCCTTGAAAGGAGTTCAGGATGGAGACAAAAAAATAAGGCACTCTATGCTCTGGGAAAAACCCAGAAAACAGGCCTTCAGATAAGTCAGATGTTTTTAGGTAAAGATTTTTATGAGTCCAAATTCTTGCATCTTCTCATGCCTAGAGAAGCACTAATGTCACAAACCAATGTCTGGACCTGGTTCTCCTGGCTAGCCCCACAACAGCTTTCCTAATCTATTAATCTTTGGGCTATATATCTTTAACTTTCTTGTTAAGTTTGTTTCTCCAAGTAGTAGTACAACAAGAATATCCATCCACCCAGCAAACACCCAGACAATGCTAGAACAAGCTGCCTTATCACTCTGTGGGCTCTCCTCTCCCTCCATAAATGCACCCTGAGGTCCTCAGGCTATTCTCCCTTTGAGATCTTATACAGGAGACTTCCCCCAGTAATAGAAAAGCTCAAGGGAGACCACCAACAACTAGCTGACCTGGAGATGTCCTGACACCTCCAGGCCCTGGAAAAGTCTTCAGCCATATCGCCCAAGAAAGCTTAAAAAGGATACCCATTCCTTTGGGCAACTGGGTTTATCCCTATCAGTCAGGAGATGAGATATGGGTTAAAGATTAAAAGAAGGAACCACTTCAGCCAGTTTGAACAGGCCCTCACATGGTCATCCTGGCAACCCTTACTGCTGTTAAAGTTACAGATGTCATCCCTTAGAGTCACTACACCAGAGTCAAGAAATCTGCAGCTTCCTTGATGAGGACACCTGGAAAACAGTTTGGGACCCCAAAAAACCTCCTCAAGGTCTGGTTCCAAAGACAACAGCCCTCACCCATGAAGGACGCTGAGCCCTGCTCTAGTTACTCCAGAAGCTGACTAGTCAATGCACAGCAGAAGCTTGAGGACTCTTCAGCCTTGCTCCAGCCACACTCTGGCAGCTGGCTGGTCAATGCACGGCAGAAGTTTGAGGATCTTGCTATCAAAATATCAATGGATTTTCATTGTCAACTCTGGCCTCTATCCCTAATCAGTATTATTGCTGTGCTTTTCATTACAGGACCAACTAGACTCCCTGGCTGAGGTGGTTTTACAGAATAGGAAAGGGCTAGACCTATGACACCACCCTTATGGCAGAAAGTAAAGAGGAACTAAAAAGCCTCTTGATGAAAGTGAAAGAGGAGAGTAAAAAAGTTGGCTTAAAGCTCAACAGTCAGAAAACTAAGATCATGGCATCTGGTCCCATCACTTCATGGCAAATAGATGGAGAAACAATGGAAACAGTGTTAGACTTTATTTTCGGGGGCTCCAAAATCACTGCAGATGGTGAATGCAGCCATGAAATTAAAAGATGCCTACTCCTTTGAAGGAAAGTTATGACCAACCTAGATAGCATATTCAAAAGCAGAGACATTACTTTGCCAACAAAGGTCTGTCTAGTCAAGGCTATGGTTTTTCCAGTGGTCATGTATGGATGTGAGAGTTGGACTGTGAAGAAAGCTGAGCGCCGAAGAATTGATGCTTTTGAAGTGTGGTGTTAGAGAAGACCCTTGAGAGTCCCTTGGACTGCAAGGAGATCCAATCAGTCCATTCTAAAGGAAATCACTCCTGGGTGTTCATTGGAAGGACTGATGCTGAAGCTGAAATGCCAATACTCTGGCCACCTGATGCGAAGAGTTGACTCATTGGAAAAGACCCTGATGCTGGGAGGGATTGGGGGCAGGAGGAAAAGGGGACGACAGAGGATGAGATGGCTGAATGGCATCACCGACTCGATGGACAAGAGTTTGGGCGAACTCTGGGAGTTGGTGATGGACAGGCAAGCCTGGCATGGTACGATTCATGGGGTCACAAAGAGTCAGACACAACTGAGAGACTGAACTGAACTGAACTGAGACCTACTGACAGCTGAAAAGAGATGACTCTATCTCTTCTTAATTGAAGAATGCTATAAACCAATCAGAAATAGTCAAGGGCAAGGCCCAACCACTAAGAGAATACATCATACAAAGACAGAAACTAGCTAATTTCTGGGTAATTAGAACAATATCTGGAGCTGGGCATCGTGACTTCTCCCTTTAACAGGTCCTCTCTTCATGTTCTTTGCAGTGCTCTTCTGTGGTCCTTGTATTCTCAATGTAATTGTCAGTTCATAACCTCTTGGATTAAATCCATAAAGTTACAAATGGTAATAGCTCAATATAGCCCCCTAAATGATGGGGAGCTCTGAATGTCCTACCAAAACATGAGATGATGCTTTCTACAATAAGTGATAGAAGCATCAAGAGGGGGTAATGAAGAGGAAAAATTAAAATTTTACATAACTTCCTGCTCCTTCTGCATCTGTAACCCAGCTTGCTCCTTGCAAAGTCTAGATCACGCAGGTCTCAGAAAGTAGGGACTCACAATACTAGGAACTGGAGCTTATCTCACTCACCCTTGTTTTGCTCTTTGCAATCGCCCTAGGCCCTGCAAACCCGCAAACCCATTTAATCATGCCTGTCCATGTATAAAAAACTCTGTAACCCCTTTGTTTGGGGCTCAGAGTTTGGACTGTTAACTCCTCTGGGCCCCCCAGCATAATAGACCTGAGTTCTCCCACTCTCCAAGTGTGGTGCCTGGTTTCTCGAGTACTGGTTTCTACAACAGAATGGGTAAAGGGGTCAAAAGGTACAAACCAGGGATCCAAAATATATCATGTGACTATAATTAACAATGCTACAATGTATACTTGAAAGTTGTTAAGACAGTAGATCTTAGGGACTTTCCAGGCAGTCCATTGATTAAGACTTCATGTTTCCAATGCAGGAGGTGCAGGTTTGATCCTGAGTTGAGGAACTAACATTCTACATGCTACAAGGTGCAGCCAAAAAAACAAAACATCTTAAAAATTCCCATCATACAAAAAATCTATATGAGGTGATAGATATATTAACTAACCTTACGGTGGTAACTGTTTCATATATATATGTGTGTATATATATATATATATATGAACATATATATGTGAATATTATACATATATAAAAGCATCACACTGTATAACTTAAACCTACACAATATTACATACCAGTTATAGCTCAATAAAGCTAGAAATTAAAAGACAAGCAGCAACATGAAATAAAATAAAGATCATGACAATTAACTATTTGCTCCTGTAATGCACATATGATTCAACATTTGAAAATAAACTGATGTAATTCAACAGATTAACAATAAAGAAGACAAAAACCATATGATTATCTCAATGCATGCTAAAAAGCATTAGTTCATTATTCATTCATTATAAAAATTTTCAGAGAGGTAGCACGAGAAATGAATCTCTTCAACCTAAACAGGAGCATCTGTAAAAATTCTACAGGTAACCGCATACTAAATGGTGAAACACTGAAGGCTTCTTCCTAAGATCTGGAAAAGGCAAAGATGTCTGTCTGCTCTCACAAGTGTATTCAACACTTTACTAGAGAACTTGGCTCATGCAACATGTAAAGAAAAATAAACAAAGAGCAAACAGATTGCAAAAAAGAAATAAAATTGTCATTATGCACAGATGGTATACTCATTTATAGAAAACCTCAAAGAATCTACAAATAATATTAGAATTAGTAAGTAGCAAGTCACAGGATATAAGTTCAATAGACACAAATCAATTCTATATAATAGAAATAACTAGAAATTGAAGTTTTATAATTATCATTTACAATAGCATAAAAAGTCAAATATACATGGATAATCTAACAAAATATTTATAAGCCTGTACACAGAAGACTACAAAATATTTCTGAGCAACATCAAAGAAGACTAAATTAAATGAAATTAATTATACACCATCTTCATGGATGGGCGTTCTCAATATTGCTAAGATATAAATCATCCCCAAATTGACCTACAAATTCAATGCAATCAAAACCTCAGCAAGAAGTCTACAGAAATTTATAAGGTGTTTCTGAGATTTACCATGTAAAAGCAAAGGATCTAAAATAGAAAACTAGTTTTGAAAATTTAGGCAAATGCAAATTAAAACCACAATAAGATACCATTATGTATCTTTTAACATGGCTGAAATTTTTAAATTTAATAATACCAAGTGCTAAACAGAATACAGAGAAACTATAATTCTCTTACAATGCTGGTGATCTCTTACAATGCTGGTGAGAATAACAAAATGTATAGCTACTTTGAAAACAGTCTGGCAGTTTCTTGTAACATTAAACACATACCATATGACTCAGCAATCCTGCTTCTAGGAATTTACCCAAGAGAAATGAAAACATCTCTTTCTACAAAAAGTAATCCATGAATATTTATAGCAGCCTTATTTATAAAGCCAAAAACCAGAAACAATTCAAATGTCACCAATTGTTAAATGGATAAATAAGTTATGGTACATCTATACAAAGGAAGACTACTCAGCAACAAAGAAAACTGAACTACTGATACATGCAATAACAAGGAAGAATCTCAAAATCATTACGCTAGGAAAATAAATCCAGATGCTACAGGTCTTCCCACTAGAGGATAATCAGAAAAAAGCAGTATTAATCAGAATGGAAATCATATCACTGGTTACCAGAATTTAGAGGTTGAAGAGGAATGACTATGTAATAGATTTTATATAGACTAGGGAAGACGAAGAGCTATTGATCATGGTAGTGGTTACCTGGTTGTATATAAAGAAACTCATTTAAACGTATATTTTTTTAAGTGAATTTTACTGTATATGAACTATAGCTTAAAAAAGCCTAACCTATAAAAAAAATTCAGTGTTTAGAAATGCATTTATATTAATAAAGAAAGTGAAGAGATGATTACTGTGAAAGTCAGGTCAACAGTTACCTAGGAAGAGGAGAACTGAGTGCTTCTGGAGCGCCGACAAAACTATTTGGTGCTTTCGGTAAAGCCACAAGACTGTATGCTTCATAATTCTTTTTTAAACTCTGTTTTTATATTTTGTGGGCTTTTCTTCAAGCATATTTTAATAACAATAAAGCATTTTGGGGCTTTTCTTTAAGCATTTTTTAATAACAATAAAGCATTTTAAAGTTAAAAAACAACCAAATATTTCTGTCATTCATTCATAAAACCTTATGAGGTAGTTCTTCCACTTTTGATAATAAGGTTCAATTATTCCAGGGTTTTCCCACAGAAAATAACTATAAAACTTACACAAATTTCAAAAAGCAACTCCTTGAAGACACCAAAGAGTGGAAGAAAGAAACCAACCAAACAAACTGAACGTAGAGAGTATATATATATGCTCAGAGAGAAGAGAAGAGAACTACATGAAATTAAGTTTATCACTTTTAGAGCTTTTAGTCTGAGGCTAAGTATAACATTCAGTTCGGTTCAGTTCAGTCGCTCAGTCATGTCTGACTCTGCGACCCCATGGACTGCAGCACACCAGGCCTCCCTGTCCATCACCAACTTCCAGAGTTTACTCAAATTCATGTCCATCGAGTCGGTGATGCCATCCAACCATCTCATCCTCTGTTGTCCCCTTCTCCTCCCGCCTTCAATCTTTTCTAGCATCAGGGTCTTTTCAAATGAATATTCAGGACTGATTTCCTTTAGGATGGACTGGTTGGATCTCCTTGCAGTCCAAGGGACTCTCAAGAGTCTTCTCCAACACCACAATTCAAAAGCATCAATTCTTTGGCACAAGTATAACATAGCAGAAAACAAAGGTCTCCCTGGTTAAAGGAATCAAAAAATTGAAGCCATGGAGCCATGGCTGTTGAGTGTGGGGGAATTCCAGAAAGGAAATAGAGAAGAGATCCCCCAATTTTTTTGGCCACGTCTCTGACTGACAGCTGAACCATACATGTGGAACACTCATTCACAGCAGCTCAGCTAAAGACAAAAGATCTGAATTGAAACTGGAACCACTAGGCAAGAAAAACAGCCTTGCAGTTCAGTTCCAAATAAGTTAATTGCCTATCAAAAGAAAAGTAACACACTCATTGCAGAATCTCCACATCTGTCGTGTAACTATTGGGTACTAGCTATATGCCAGGCATTATGCTACATTCTGGGAATATACCAGTAAGCAAGTTAAAGTTCTTGCCCTCATGGAGGCTATAGTCAAATGGAAAAGAGAGCCATAAAAGTACAACAGAACTTAGTAAATGTTTTAATAGGAGAAAAAAAGGGAATATGTCATTGAAACACCTAATGCAAAGTAAATAGGACTTTCTAGAAGTTTTAACCAGCCAAATCCAAAGGAGTGGAGTATTCTGGGCAAAATCTAGAGGTAAAACAGATGGCACACTTAATAACTAAAACAAGTTGAGTATAGTTGCTGCATATATAGTAAGAAAAGAATGACAAGAGACACCAGTGAGTATAGCAGGGTCCAAAGTGTCTTAAAGAACCAAGCTAATAAGTCTGAACTTAACCAGGAACAACTAGAAGTCTGTTAAAGATTTTCAAGCAGAGAAGTGAAGTATTTCCAATTTTCTTTTAAAAAAGCTATTTTAATGGCTGAACAGACAGTTCTATAGACTGTTGAACAGTCAGACTGAAGAAAGGTAAGACTGGAGCCAGAAAGACAAGTATAGAAGCTATTTCAGAATTCCAAATGAAAAATAACTTTATTTAGCTTAATAGAAGCACAAGGGCAGAAGGAGGCATGTACAATATATTTAAGAAGCTGAATTAATTGGACCTAAAAAAAGTTACATAGCAGTGTTGGGAAGAAATATTGTGAATCTAACTGTGGGCATATTGAACTATAGATCTTTTTGAAAAATAAAAATGGAAATATTTAGCATTCCGGTAGATAGACCTAGAGTTTTGAGAGTGAGATCTGAAGCAGAGATAAAGATTTGCGTTTCATTAGCTCACAGGGAAAATTGATGCCTCAGGTATTAATGTCTAATCCTGGTAGATTAAAAAATGGTAGACATTTTAAACAAAAGAAAAGAAAATCAATGGATTAGGGTAAGTTTTATATTGAAATTCCTAATTTCAACAGAAACAATTTATAGCTCAGTGAATTTCTGCTTATATATGATATATAAGCAGTATATACAGTAACAATACAGCTTTCTCATCTAAGAAACAGAATGATTCTAATTCTCAGATGAGCCTGGAGGCCTGGATGAGTTGTGAAAGCTAGAAGAAAGTTTTTTATAACAACCTAATTTAAATAACTTTAAGAAAAATATGTTTGGTTTTCATGAAGGGATTCTTTTCATACTTAAGGTAAAAGCATCCACATAATTTTCTTTTCCTCTTTAGAATTTAAGTGTCTACAAAGAGGTGGGGAAGGGTAAACAAATGTCAATTAAATGCAGTTTTTCACACAACTGATATTGTCTTTCAATTTAATGAAGCACCAAAAAGTAACAGAAAACACAGAAAGAAGCAACTGAAAAATATATACATGCTAAAAAAAAAAGTAGAATATTTAATTTCAAACTTACCTTGCTCCTAAATTTTCAATGGTTATATATTCATCCTTTCTCACAACTTCAAACTGCAAGTGATGGGAAAAAAAAAGCCCTAAAGTAGTTCAATTTTCAAAATTCTTTAGTGTTACTTCTTAGCTTTAATGTTTGAAAGAAGACAGTGAGAATGAAACTATAGTGAATATACAACAAATAAAACAGAAGAAACAAGCTATAAACAATCTCAGTCAAATAGTAGAGCTGATCTCAAAAACCAGTTCTACTTTATATGGCCATAGGATTTAAATGCCAAATCTAAAAGAGAAGATCATACCTAAACATAATACATATATATATATTTTAAATTTTGGTTTACTTACTGATAAACTAAAAAATCAAGAAGATATTTTAAATAAAATGAAATAGCAAAACCAAGACTATAAAGGGTTCAGAAACTCTGAAATTTTTTTTAACCATATGTGGAACAGAATTATATTATCATCCTCTGTGCATGATAGACTTTCATCACTGGTCATGGCCTGTTTTGTTAGTTTCTGTGTGTGTGTGTTTTATTTTTTTATTTTTTTTTACTTTTAAGTACCACTTAAATACTACTTTAATCAACACAACAAAATGTTAGAGAGCTTAGTCACCATCAAAGAGAATATGACTAGGCTACTATTATTATAATTCCCAAATCTGTTCCAAGTCAAAAACATCATTCCAGTGAAGGAAAGCAAGAAAAACAAGAGAAAGATACTCACCAAAATTTTGACAATTCCAGGTACCTCACATTGCAGCATCCTTACCATGTCACCCGTACATCCTTCCTTTAAACATTTTTTTCCACTAAAACTCTATAAATTTTATCAATAGAAAACAGCAATAAATTATCAATAGATAAAATAATATGAACAATAAAAATAGAAAAAACCCACTGATGTGCAAAACTGATTATATTTATATAAAGTTAGAAGCAAATATTGCTAAACAGTAAAACAAAAGATGTGAATGAACACTTGGAGTTAGCTGTTCAAAGATAGTCCATTACTTGTACCAATGGATTTCCTATTTAAAATGTATGATCACACTTATCTCTCTCATTTCTATTAATATTTCAAAATCTTTACATAGTTACATTATAAACTAAAATGAATTTGCTGCTCCCAGTGAAAGCAACTTCAAGCAAAATATACAAATTAAATAAGTGCAAAAAGAAATACTGAATTTTTATTAGATAAGTGAAGATTTCAGTGGAAAAGAAAGAATAAAAATTTGAGTCCTCTGATCCTGATCTTGCCATTTCCTCTGGTTAACTTACTTAGTTTTCTTTTACTTGTCTTTCTAAAGTTGAGCATTACCGATTGCCCTAACAATCAAAGAAAGTGAAAAGTATTTACATACTGCTTAAAAAATGAACAACTGTGCCTTATATAATGATTTTTACAATGTACAATACAAATTTATCTGTTAATCTTCACAACCTTATAAAGTAGGTATTACTATCCTCACTTTATGGCTTAGAAAAATGAGTTTCAGCCTAGTGTAAAAAAAAAACCTAGTAAGTGGCTCAATATGGACTTGAACTCAGAACACTCAACTCCATATACAATTGCTTTATAAGTATTTTCTGTGGTTTGCACAATGTAAACACTTTAGAATTAAACATTATAGACCCAACTTATGGCTATTACCTCATTAAAGAGTAAAGAGTAAGTAACAGACTCAGGCAATCAATTTCTATTTTAATTTCAGTGGAAAAAAATTCAATTTTGTTATATGATTTTAGGCAAATATAAGTAATACAAATATATTTTGAAGGTTTTCTGTTGGTTTTT
>NW_011494670.1:5149530-5153991 GCF_000754665.1 Bison bison bison | reverse complement strand
TTTTTGTTTTTTTTTTTTTTTTTTGCCACACCGTGCAGCTTGTGGGATCTTAGTTCCCTAAGCAGAGATTGAAGCCGAGGCCTGGCAGTGAAAGCACCAAGCCCCAACCACTGGACTGCCAGGGAATTCCCAATAACACAAATATATTTTTGTAAGACTATAAAATGTATCACTGTTCTCTACCCTTAAAACTATACAGTTGTCCTTTCTTTTTATTAAACACTTCTATTCTTTGATTTTATGTCCTTTATGTGAATTTCCTACAAAGACCTGTTTAATAAACGGTAATGATGACCAAATAGTGAGGAGAAAAGTACCAGAGAGAATAGGGAAAGAAAAATGGAGAGAGAAAGGAAGAGGAAGGATGTAAACAGAAAGGAATGAAGGGGAAAGAATAAAAAAGCAGCAAAGAGTAGAAGAGGATATGCTCTAGTAAAGTTTTAAAGGAAGTACAAATATAATACCTGATCATTTTCACCTGGATATTTTAAATTCTTGAACTTTTTCCAACAAATTTTATGGAAGTAAACACAGCAGCTCTTACTGCACATTAACTGAAAAAATCCCTGGAAAAGAGTAAAAACTGTTGATAAGAAATCATGTAGATAAAGAAAATATCACCTTAAGTTACTTTTTATTATTCTATAACTAGATGAGCTTGGCATTGAAAATTTATCAACAGATCACTGGTAATCAAAGAACTATAAAAATCATTTTTATATCATTACAGACAAAAAATAGGCAATAATTTGAGTAAGTTAATATTTTTCATATGCTGTATACAACATTTTGTTGATATACAACAAAATATCAGAAACTCAGTGAGTGACCTTTGTAGCTGAACATACTATCTGCCCCACTTCATCAAAACTTTTATATTTCTCTTTTCCTTCAGCCCCAATTCCATAGCATTAGTCCCTAAAACTTCTTTGTCATCAATTATCAGACCTTAGATTGGTGATAAACAGCTCCTGAGCTACTGTACTTGTGAATATTACAAAAGCACTAGCAAAGCCAATTCATTTTTTTTAAATTTATTATTGAAGGATAATTGCTTTACAGAATTTTGTTGTTTTCTGTCAAACCTCAACGTGAATCAGCCACAGGTATACATATATCCCCTCCCTTTTGAACCTCCTTCCCATCTCCCGTCCCACACCACCCCTTTAGATTGATACAGAGCCCCCGTTTGGGTTTCCTGAGCCATAGAGCAGAGTGAAGTAATTCAGAAAGAGAAAGATAAATATCATATTCTAATGTATATATACAGAATCTAGAAAAATGGTTCTGAAGAATTTATCTATAGGGCACAGTGGAGAAACAAACATAGAGAATAGACTTATGGACATGGGGAGAGGGGAGGAGAGGGTGAGATGTATGGAAAGAGTAACATGGAAACTTACATTACCATATGTAACATAGATAGCCAACGGGAATTTGCTGTATGGCTCAGGAAACTCAAACAGGGGTTCTGTGCTAATTCATTTTTTTATTGACTCATGGGATATAAATAATTCCTGATCACAGTGAATCTAAGCTTTTGAGATTTTCGAGAGTCAAACAACTTCTCAACTGCGTTTTGCTGTAATTAAATGAAGTACTTTAAAAAAAATTAATTTATTTAATTGGAGGCTAATTACTTTACAATATTGTAGTGGTTTTTGCCATACATTGACATGAATCAGCCATGAAAAGATGCTCAACATCACTCATTATCAGAGAAATGCAAATCAAAACCACAGTGAGGTACCATCTCACGCAGGTCAGAAAGGCTGCTATCAAAAAGTCTACAAACAATAAATGAAGTACTTTTTAAAGAGTATTTTGATGAATGATAATATAATAATTTTCACCTAAGTTTAATTTTACATTTTTAAAACACTCAGTTGATTGATAATTACAGTACCTTATAATTGGTGTTCTTTAAAACGTCAGCTTCACAAGATCGCTCACAATCTAAATAACTGCAAATGGTCTGCTTCATTATATTACCCTCAGTTGTCTTGATGAAATTATTAAGAAGGTCCTAAATTTTAAAAATAAAAAATCTTATGAATCAGTAATAAAAAGGCCACACATTTATATTAAGGTATAGGTTCATTTCATGTCCTTTTTTTGAAGGTGTTTTATGTTGTTGTTTTTTTTAAATAGTTATAGAACCTATTTCCCTCATTCAAAGAAAACAATACACAGAAGGGCCCTAAACATGAAATACTAAATTTATTCCTGAATACAAACACAGAGAAAATGGAAAAAGTCTACATTCGAAGCTATACATCTATTTTCCATTCTAACTCATAACAGCCAGCGGGTTCCTAACAAGAATTACTTTCTCTGAAACAGATACAGAGAAACAACAAATTGTTGGAAACCCAAGAGAGTCCTTGCTAGAACTGGCCCCCAAGCACCATGTTGGCAGTGGGACTACTGTAGTGGTACAACAGGCTGCTCAGTTAAAATGGGCAGAGGCAGGGCCAGAAATATGTTTCCAGTGTTCAGAGTTACAATTTTGAATGCAATTTCCGTATTTTAAAATGCTGGCTAAAGGTTGTGAAACATATTATCAAGTCTAAGCTAAACAAGTCCTTAATACTGCCCCTTAGAGAGACATACCCATATATACTGAGGGAATATGACATGATAAAGTAAACCTCTATAGACTATTTTACGCATCAAGTCAGCATTCATAACATTTGTTTAATGACATTCAGAATTTTATGAAGAATAAAAATGTTTTAACCAAATCAACTAGAAATTTTTAAATGTCAAGAAATAAAGAAGCAGCATCCAAGGACCTATCCATATGAAAGCAGTATATCCTATGAGGATAGGCAATAGGAAGTGCAGATGCTGAAATAAAAGGACAGGACTCATAGTGTGTATATAGCTACTGTCGTTTCACATATCTAATGCTTAATAGTTCAATACTGATCTACTGAGTTGCCCACCAAATCTGTTCCTTGTTCCTTTCTTCTTATTTTCTGTGCCAGTCACTGATACTCACTCATTCAACGAACATTTACTGAGTGCCTGTTTCGGGCTAGGTTGTTGTGAATGCTAGGAAATGTTAGATGTTAAGGATACAGCAGTGAACTTAGAAGGTCAATATATACTTAGTCCTCATGGAACTTACATCAAGCACATCTACCACAATCTATTTAATTTCCAACCAGCAGGCTTGAAGTCATCCATCACATAGTTATTCCATCACCCTTTACATGCAATATATTAGCAAATACTGTTGAGACTTCTCCCAAATTATACTGCAAATTTTTCTAATTCTCTCTCCATTAGTACCATTCTACGTCTTACCTAGATTACTAACTATAACAACTGCCTAACTGGTCTCCCTCATCCCTGCCTACTATGTTCCAAAGCACTCTATAAAGAAGCAAAAGATCATGTCAGTTTCTTGCTTAAAACTCTTCAGTGGCTTCCCACTACCTTAAGACTGACTTCAAGGTTCTGCAGAACTTGCAGCATCTGAACCCAGTACACCTATCCATCGCTGGCCCATCTCTTCAAATTCATCTCTAGCCTCACTCCCTATAAAATTCATATGATTTTATACTTCCAGTTCCTCAAACTTGCTCTTCAAGGCCTGTGGGCCTTTTCCCACTCAATTCCATTTACCTAGAAAGTTATTCCCTTACTTTTTACAGAGTTAGTTCCATTAGCAGTCTTGGGCTTCCAACTTAAATATTTCCTCCTGGAAAGGCCTTTCCTAACCACATAGACACACATATACATTTATGCATATATACATATAAATATGGATACATGCAGGTATACGTGTCTGCATTTCCTCCATTTTCTCTATCCCAGTCCCTTGTTTTTCTTTAAAACACTGATTACAATTTGCAACTATTAACTCCTCCTTTACCATAAATATAGAAACCATTAAAGTCCTAAATTCTATAAACCATCAGATCACATCAGATCAGTCGTTCAGTCGTGCCCGACTCTTTGCGACCCCATGAATCGCAGCACGTCAGGCCTCCCTGTCCATCACCAACTCCAGGAGTTCACTGAGACTCACGTCCATCGAGTCAGTGATGCCATCCAGCCATCTCATCCTCTGTCGTCCCCTTTTCCTCCTGCCCCCAATGCCTCCCAGCATCAGAGTCTTTTCCAATGAGTCAACTCTTTGCATGAGGTGGCCAAAGTACTGGAGTTTCAGCTTTAGCATCATTCCGTCCAAAGAAATCCCAGGGCTGATCTCCTTCAGAATGGACTGGTTGGATCTCCTTGCAGTCCAAGGGACTCTCAAGAGTCTTCTCCAACACCACACTTCAAAGACATCAATTCTTCGATGCTCAGCTTTCTTCACAGTCCAACTCTCACATCCATACATGACCATGGGAAAAACCATAGCCTTGACTAGACGAACCTTTGTTGGCAAAGTAATGTCTCTGCTTTTGAATATGCTATCCAGGTTGGTCATAACTTTCCTTCCAAGGA